>NW_006800114.1:208033-278028 GCF_000485575.1 Poecilia formosa
AGGTATTAAAAGTAAAGGTACTTGCTGAATGCATTACCTAATCCCTAATGCAATATCATTAAGTGAACCGATCGCATTTAATTTTAATACACCATTTTAATGAACAATGCCACAGATAAAGCATGTTTTTATTATGTTTACTCTGTAAAATAGTTTAGACTTAGATATGTGATTCTATGCATCATAATTTCAGGGATGGAAACATCTTGTCTCCTGTCCTAACATAGCATGAACTTCACGTTTTTTGCCACTAGTGGCTTTTATTTTGAAAGAAATCCAACAGAAAGGGGATGGAAAGAAGGTGGGTGGGGGAGGACATGCAACGGAGGAGCCACATAGAAGAGTTGTAGTCAAGACCACCTACCCAAGACCAAGTCAGGACCAAGACCAGCACCCCGCGCTACGTGACACAAAAAAATTAAGTTTTACCTATCAAAATTGCTTCTCAATTTGATTCCCATAAAACACCTAGATATTAAATACTTAGAGTTGAAATAAATTTAATCAGTAAAGATCCGCCCAAAAGAATCGGATCGTTCCTGAATGTCATATCAATGCAGACTTTGGTCACAGCGTTGTCCCATATTTGCGACACCTCAGTCAACACCTCCACACAATAATTCAGTGCATGAGTGACAACTTTCTTTCATTGCAGAAGTACGTGTACAGCTAGCTTTGCTAGCATCACGTCCACAGATCTTACCTTTCTTTAAGCTTTCCTTCCAAGTGACGCTAAAAGTTGGACGAAATCCCCACCGTCTGTGAAAGCGAAGCGCTGCTTATTTTACATGTCGCCATATCTTATGATTTATGCAGCGCTATTATATTACTGACGATTAGACAGACATCTTCTCCCGCTCAGAGGAAACCACTGCGCATGTCTGGAGCTCCGCGTGCGAATAAAGGTGGAGGCGATGGATGACAACAGACACGTAAGTCACGTTATTGCTTGGATTTTACGGCGCCACCTTAAATCCCTGAACTTCACATTTTAACGGAAAAAAGCGCAACGTGACTTGGATGTAACGAGCAACGCGACACTTTTGTAGAAATATAGTGAAGTAGAAAGTACAGATACTTACTGTAAAATGTAGTGGAGTAAAAGTAGAAAGTATCCATTATTAAATCTACTTCAGTAACGTACAAATACACAAAAATGTACTTAAGTACAGTAACGAAGTACTTGTACTTCGTTACTTCCCACCACTGCGCCAAAGCAAATGAACTTTATAGTTAAAGAGTTCGAGTCTGACACAGTAAGGCCAAGCTTGGAAAATGTAGTGACTTCACTAGCAGAAGATGCTTATTTTCATGATGCAGATTTTTTCCCAAGAGGGATAATTACTAAAATCTTTTCTGCATCACATAAGTAAGTAACGGAACACTTGGAACGGCTTTGGAACACATTCACCTATAGTTGCTAATACACAAAGTGACCAGCAGAGGGTAGCAGAGCCCCAGTTTAGGAGTTATGTCAGTGTCTTTATTGTAAGGTGGGTTTCTGAGTCTCAGAGAGATGTGGTTTTTAGGGTGATTTCCTCAAGGTTTAGTAAACAACAGAAACATCGGATTGAAGTATTTGTTACGTCACTCCGAGATCTTTCTCTGATGTGCTTGACAGCGAATGTGTAAAGGAGATAAATGCTGATTAGCACAAATCCAGACTCACAAAAAGCTCCAGTTACCTCACAAATGTACAATTTAAAATATCCTGTAGAAACTCAGCAATAATGAAGATACAAGGAACACGTTTCACAGCTGGAACCACTGAATACATTCCTCTCACTCTACTGATAATTGTGCCGTATGATGCATTTGGACATGATTTATTCATAAATAATTTAATTCTTAGATCTTTGATTCGGGTAAACAACCTTGGATAAACAACGCTTCATTATGCAAGTGCATTTCAGTAAACTACGATGCAACTGAAAAGTTTATTCAGAAAGTATTTCTCATATATTATGTATTCATCACACACAGTGAGTTATCGCAAGTTTTTTACTATAAATCTTGATGGTTTTCAGCTGACGAAAAGCTCGGCTCTCAGAAAAGTGAAATACTGCACAAGTTAGTTAAATTAAAAAAATGTTACAAGTGTCAACGCTAGCGACTGAAAGTTGAGTGGAAGGAAAAACTGTATGTTTTCTAATGTTTTGGATTTTGAAATTTAATTTAAGCCATAACAGATTCTCAGTAGATTGTTCAAATTAAGGCGCTTTTGTTTTTTTCTTTCTTTTTTTTTCTTTTATTAAATCTTACTCTAATGTTTATAGTATAAACTGCAGCTGGAGTCAGTGCTTTAAGAAACTTGAAAAACTGTAACACTACTGATTTAGAAAAGTTAGTGTTGTGACAACACCAGAAAAAAAAGAAAGAAATTCTGCATTCTTAGAATCTAGGCTGATTAGTTCTCTACAGAATACATGGAGCAGCTTTAATGAATTTTAGATAAAAATGATTTGCATAGATTTGAGAGAAACTGAAAAGAGAAACGAGCACAACGGCAATGACTTCAGAACTGGGGAGGGGAAAGAAAAAAAAAAGATAAGATGAAAGCAGGAAGAACAATATGACAAAGTGACACAAGAGACTCTCAGTTCAGTGCTTTAATGTGTACAAAGAGATAAATGCTGATTAGTGACATCTCTACGACGGCATCTAAAACATGCCAATACACATGCACAAATAAGACTCTTTTTTTTCCTTCTTCTTCTGTCTGCCACGCATATTTGTACATTTCTGCAATCATCCACACTAAATCCCTACGCACATCATTAGACAGTGTTCCCCCTCCCAGTCTACTGGGAGAGGAGGTATGAAAAAAAGGAAACTGTTTCTGTTTACGAGCCACTACTTTTCATTAAGTGTGTTACTAAGCAAACAAATGCTAACAGTCACGGCTAAGTCAGACCTCGGCTAAAACGTACAAAGCGATGAGAAACGAATGAAGCATCGTATGGGTGCAGGAAAGGGCTTGTAAATATTGTTTCTGTTCTTTAAAAAAAATTAATTAATTGTACTCAAAGAGACCCAGTCTGATCTGATTTATTACAGAAACTCTGCATTTCTTTAATAAAGTACTGAAATCTGCTTCAAATCCAGGGTGAACAATCTGAACAAGCAGATGAGCTTGAAAATAAATCAGTAAGTCTTAGTTGTGGGATTGAAACCCTTATAAAGTATTTTTGTGTGTGTGTGTGTGTGTGTCAGTCTTAAGAATCAGTGTATCCTCTCACATTTTGCTTTTACTAAAGCATCATTGAAACACATAAGTTAATTTTAACCCCCAAAGTGCTGCTTCACAAAGAATCCGTAGTCAGCAAAACGCCCCAATAAAGCTTAAATGGCACAATCGTAAGTTGTAATAAAAATAAATCCATCAGATGTGTCCCCCTTACATCGCCTGAGATGAGACAAATTAGAAAAATTGTCATGGAATAAAAAAAGGCGATTGCTTATAAGACACGGGAATAGAAAGGCAGTACAAAATAACCAAAACAAAATCTGCTTTTGAAACAACACCATGTGAGAGTCCAGATAAAGTCACTGCAGTTCTTATTCTTAATTGTCCAGATTAGATAAAATTCTGGATGAATAAAGCAACGCCAGGCTAAAACGTCACCAAAACCAATTTAAAATGTTAAAACTGAGTTGTTTAGGAATGTATTTGTTTATTGTGTATTTTTGTACACGTGAAAATTAGCTTGACGCATTTCAAGTGCCTTGACATAACTTTTGCTTTGAGATGTCGTGATACAAATAAACTGAAATGTAATCACTTGTAGCTACATTTTCTTTCGTTTGAAGAAAGTGGTCAGAAAAGAGCAAAACATAAAATCATGTGATTTTTCAAAGAAGTTTCCTTTGAAAAGGTTTTGATATTAAAACAAAAATTACGAGCCAAAATACAAGGTTAACCAAATTTTGAATAAACAAATTATTGAAGGCTCTTTTAAGGTGAATTAAAAAAAAAGAATCTGTGTGATGTATATGTGTGGACTGATTATCCTGAGTTAAAAAAATATGTTCAAAATATGCAAAGTGAGGACCACTCTGGCTTTCTTTACCAAAATCTACAACCTTTTTTTTTCTGATTGGATATAAGAACCTTTAGCCTGGAACTGCTTTAGCCATGCTCAGGATCTGCCAGCAAAACCAGATGAAAAATCTGTTTTACAAAAAATTTAATCCAGAAAGGTGTTGCTTAGGCATAAAAAACTTGCTGCTTTGGACACTAAGACAAAACAGAAAAGAGTTTCAGTTTTAGAAAATGTGGTGAACATGGTCTAAGCTGTACCAAAATGACAACAGGAGAAAAGTACAGAACAGTAATAAAAGGAACCTAAGAAGCTTAATGTGTCAAAAAGACGACATAAGTTTTTTTGAGTAATGTACAAACCTTTAACCCTACACTTGTCGACGTAAAATAAACAGATGTCTGTCATTTCCCTGAAGCGCATGGCCACCATCCAAGTCCTTCATTTGTTTTTGGTGGCTGGGGAGTCGGCCTGGAACCTATTTTTGGGATGATGGTTGCGCACCACGGTAAATATGTGACAATGAAAGGACAGCGAATGAAAGACGCTGCTTGAATCTCCAAATATCCACAGGAGAACTGCTTTGCATTCAAATCCCTACACACCTGGAGTGTGGGGCGGAAAAATGAGTTCCCAAGAAGAGGAAAGTAATCTACAAAACAGAACGTAGGGTAAAAAAGAAGACACTTTGAAAATAGCAGATGATAAGTTATTAAAAAATACTGAATTAGGAACTATAGTGGAGCCATTAAAGTAATTAATATAAATAAATAAAACCTTTTCAATAGACTGATGTTTTGAAGAAACCCTTGGTACCTCTGAAAAACTAAACAGCAACACTTGGAAAAAAAAAATCTGCCCCTTTAAAGCTTGCTTTTTTGTCACACTTTTATATTTAACAAATTTTAATATTGCAGAGGAATATATGACAAAATATGACACAATCTGGATATAAATGTCAGCCCAAGATTATGTGGCAGGGAGAAGAGAAATAAATGCAGACAATTCTTTCTGCATTTCAGAAAGAATTGTCAGCTAATTCTTTCTGAAATGCAATAGAGCGTTGAAGTAAAATACCAGACTTTTTTTTCCTACCCTTTCTTAGATCAATTAATTGTGACATTTTCTTCCTACGTACAACTGAGCACATAACAGAATGTCTTCAACCAGAAACTACATATTGAGTGATGCATAAGTTCCTGACATTTACAGTTGACGAGGAGAACAGTTTGGTCCAAGAAAACAGTTTGAATTTATCACTAAGAGAGACTTCAGTAGCCATGGTTACATACACCAAGGAACAGACCTTTTCATTTGTCTGTTCAAATATGTTGTATATAGCAACATATTTGCATTGTGCATTGTCACAGCTGACATGTAGCATGTGACAGTGTTAACTGCAGATCCAGGTTATAAGGAGTTATTAGATACGGTGATCTGGAAAATTCTGTTAGCATTTTGTTTTTAACAGAGGCTAGCTAACTCTGGGTAGTTTTCTCCAATGTTAAAACTCAAATGTATATTTAAGAAAATGGTGTAGTGCTTATAGATATAAGCCATTAGAGTGAGATTTGGTTGTTTCCTTGTTATTTCTGGTTGTTGAAGTCATTCCTTATTTGATCAGTTGTGTTGACAGAGTTGTCTAATACCAAGCTAACACCGAACATCCAGACAACGCTCCCTGACCATCGCCATCAGTTTTCAGTGAACATTTGCAGACAATGTTCTCTGAATGTCAACACAAAACACAATAAAGCTTTCTGGGAGCGTTGTTTGGTCGTACACGAACAACACTCAACGTTTGATGATGTTCTTGTACATTTTCTACAAATGTACACAAAATGCTTGCAGATAACATTCAAAATGAGATTAAAGACTACCAAGGCAAAAGAAATGGTAAAAAAAAAAATATAACGCTACCGTCAGTGAATGTCGTCTGAACATTTGCTTGCTAGATGGGAAAAACTTTTTGTCGAACTGACTGAGAATAATCTTAAATCAGAGTGATAGATAAAATAGGAACGATTTGTGAGTTCTGAAAATACTGTGACTGACTAACCTGTAGCAGATGCTAAGGTTAGCATCTGTTTCAGGGTTTCCTATTGATGCTAAGCTAGTGACTATTTTGCGGTTGTTTTTTAAGTGAGTCTGGAGTACATTTGATCAGTCTAAAATTAAACTGTTTGAGATGTGTGAAATGATTATTCAGAGAGATAGGCAAATAAAGCTGTTGCTAACAGCTAAGACTAAGAAAATTATCTACTACAAACAGGCCATTAATTAACATCCAAATAAAACTCCACTTTGAAATTTCTTAAGTTACCCATCATTTGTACATTTTTGTACAGGCTGGGATTTGTTTAGTTCAGTGAACACATTCAAAAATTCCCTCTGTGTTCTCCAGATGCTGGCTGGTAGGAGTAAATGTGAATCTAAAGCAATTGCTTCGTTGGAATCTGTAAATAGTGTCGCAAGTAAAAGACACAGCATGATGTGTAAACAAGGTATTACTCATTACTTGTTTTGCAAAATAGCTCTAAACATTTCCACATTACACCACATTGCAACCACAAGCTCCAATGTATTTGATTGGGCTTTATGTTGGAGCTGCAGTCCCAATAAAATGCATCAAACTCTGAGGTTGTTACATGAGGAAATGTGAACAACCAGAAGGGGAAAGAATGCTTTTTGCAAGGCACAGGTTACTGACAAAGATTAAGTTTTCTATTAAAGCCAATATCTTCTACCTGTAGCGTGGCTACAGAGCTAAGCATATAGATTTTTTTCTTCTGGGGACACAGAACACCCAACTTACAAGCTCAAATGGATTATAGCAAAATGTACAAGTGTAGGTCTTGCCACTCCTGCTTTTCCTGTTCACAAATACTGAATACAGCCTAATGTGTTGATGACTTGGAGAAAGGCACAAATGGAGAACTGTTGAGTAAATTATGGAATACTATGTGGAACCATGATAAAACTATCACTTAGTACAAGAAAAGTTGAATGAGCTCCGATTAACTGCCTTCTCTAAAGAGTAAAGATTGAACATTCACCCTTTATCTGCACCTGTTTGAATTCATTTAAAGGTATGTATGTGATTTTTGTGTGAGATATTGTTTTTATGTCAGACTGAGCCAAACCATCCTTTCCACCCCCAACTTGGCCGAGCAATTTCACCGAATGCAGCCAGGAAATGAGACAAGGCATGAAAGCCCCGAGGAATCTCAATCAGATGAGTGCATAATTACAAGATTCCATTCAGAACAATCCCCCTTTATCTCACGGCCGTTGTGCATGTAAACCTGACTACTGACGGGCTGACAACACTCCTTTTTCACAGAGAGAATTACCGGAGGGCGAAACCGAACACCAAATGACAGGTGGCTGGAGAAACTCCGTTCAATTGGCAATCGAAGACGCTTGGAGGCCTCGGAGGGCCGTACTGTCTTACAACCCCCGACCGTGGGTAATCAATCATGACAGCTGCATGTGCACTCCCCGTGGGTTGCCGTGGTAACAGACAAGTGGGTCGATAACGGAATATTGAGTGGGTGTCTTACGTTTTTTTTTTATTCCTGCCCTCACCTTCCTCCAGGAAGAGTCTGTCTGTTGAAAAGTTATGAGGATGTGATCTGCTTCCACACCCTTGCGGAACCTCAGGGACTCCAAAGGGCTCTGAAAAACAAAACGGCTTTTACGTCTAACCAAGCCGTAGGTTTTGACAATGGAGCAGGAAACCGAGATGAAGAAATTTGAAGGGATCCAGCCAAAGAACATGCAACAATTTTCTAATTAACAGAGTCAAAAACTTGGGTTTGTGGAGCCAAGAACAGAGGGAGAGTTGTTGAGTCTACGGTCGACAGGTTTTTTGAAGGGTGTTACACAAGTCTTAGCAATCGCTGCCAAGATGGTGAGTCCGCATCAAAAATTCTTTTGACAGAGGCAAAAAAAAGGTAATATCTTGAATATCCGCTTTAATTCCAACGGTCAAAGCTTGAGTCGCTCAAATCTGATGTTCATTACTTCCAGCACATCCTGGGAAATCAGGTGTTAAAAAAACATAACCCCCCCATCCCCATCTTTACTTCTTTGCCAAAATGTAGCTGTGAAGTTCCCAGCTGTTATTGGAGTTAGTAGTAATCCTCATAGCTCTTTGGGTTGAGGCAGTAGAGGACTCCCCCACCAAAGGAAAAGATGGTCCCTCCCCAAGCCAGCCCGTAGCCCCAGTTGAATTCATGATAGATCCTCAAGTTGATACTCTCGATGAACTTGATGGGGAAGAGGACCAAGCTGCAGGCCTGGAGGACAACTGGAGAAGATAAGGCATGATTAAATACAAGATGTTACTTTCAAAGTACAATCATAATGTTATTCTGTGCTCAGCATTGGCAGAGAATAAGCAGAACAATCAGGAATGTTGTTAAGGAAGTGTAAACAGCATTACTTAAATATGTCCACAATTAGAAAACAGCTTAGTTTAGTGAAAGTACACCACTTCAATAACAGTGCACCAACAAATGCATGCGTACTGCCAAGCTCAGACCACACTATGTTATCTGGATCAAAGTGTGGCTTTTCATCGTCAACTCAGTTTTGACATTAAAGACTTAAAATACACATTTGTTTATACCTATGCCTCTGAAATTGTGTATAACCACTTACTAAACTCTTTATTAGTAGGTGCACCTAATAATATATTTGCTAGGTCTACCTAGCAAATAGGTGCACCTATTGGGTTGGGTTTGATGACCCAGTTTTAGGCGTAAGCAAAAAAAACAATACTATGTTGGACGACCTTTGCCTATACTTCCTGGGATAGACGTTACATTTCTCAGGTTCACAGTCAATATGTGCATCTACATCTCAAAAGTGCTCTACTGAATGGGGATCTGGGGATTATGGAGGGCAGAGTTCAAGGTCATGTTCACAAAAAGACAATGAGATCATTTGAATTTTTTTCAAATGAAGCATCTTGCTAGAAGTAACCATTAGAAGACGGGTACTCTGTTTGCCTTAAAAGATGGGTATTGTCAACTCAGTTGGTACAAAAGATCCAAGAAATTGCTAAGAAAATATCCACAATAGCATTACACCACCACCAGTCTGAACTGTTGATGCAAATCAGGATGAATTGAGGGTTTGATGCTTACGCTAAATTCTAGAGTTTGAATGTTGGAGATTAAATCAAGGCCCGTTGGACCAGCCAACATTTTTCCACTCTATATCGGTTCCAGTTTGGTGAGGAAGTGTGAACTGCAACCATTTCCTGCTTTTTGTTGCCAGAAGCAAAAGTGGTCCTCATCTCCTTACAGTTGGATCTTCCACAAATCCTGACTGTACTTTTTTTGTATTTATCCTTAGAGTAGCTATGTGAATTATATTAAAGAAGTCGACCTTATTCCCATTTGACCCCTAACATCAAAGAATTTGTGCTTGCTGTCCTCTTTGGATATTTTCTCTTTTTAGAACCATCTTATGTAAACCCAGAAGATGTATGGCTGTGACAAATCCTATTAGCTCAGTGGTTTCTGAAATACTAACATCGGCCCGTCCGGTACCAGCTGCTATGCCACATTCAAAGTCACTTAGATCCTCTTCTTCATTCTGATGTCCGGTTCAAACTTCAGCAACTTGTCTTCATCACGTCTGGGTGCCTAAATGTATTGAGTTTCTGCCATGTGAACGGCTGATTTGTTATTTGAGTCAACAAGACCTTGATAGATGCATCTCATAAATAGTCTAGTGAGTGAATGAACTTTCATCACTTGCTTGTAGATGGAGCAAAGTATTATTCCTAAAGCTTTTTGCAAGACAAATAAGACAAATAAGATAGCGAGCCACTCTTATTCAATACGTCCTAGT
Organism: Poecilia formosa; assembly: GCF_000485575.1. NCBI lineage: Eukaryota > Metazoa > Chordata > Actinopteri > Cyprinodontiformes > Poeciliidae > Poecilia > Poecilia formosa. Next base: position 217,939 of record NW_006800114.1, read on the forward strand.
TTGTCACTCCCAAAGGTCTTCTGTGTTGATTTACAAACTACTCTCCGTGTCCCTTATGCCCCCCAGATTTATGTCTTTAAAGTCATCTTTGCAATTGCCGGAACTTACTTAATTTGCTTCGAGTGCACTCATACCCAAATCTTTCCAACTATACATCATTGACAAAGTTTACTGTAAAATCTAGAAGACCGTCGAAGTTACTGGAAATTAGAGGTTAGCTAACCATTTTAGTGATCCTTAAAAATGATTTTTCATTGGTTTGGTCTTGGACTTAGACTTGGTCTTGGGTTATCTAATGAGTATTTTACATCAATTTAGAGAATTTTTTTTAAACAGAATTTGTTCAATCTAACCACATTGGCTAAATTCCAAAGTTTGAGTTTGTGAATTGAATCTGAATGAGATGAGCCCAGATTTTGAGTAGCCTACTCCAAAATCTTTTCTGAGCCACTAACAGGAATGAATACTGGCTGATATTGTGGGCCGTTTCTCATCTGGTCTTGAATTTGTTTAAAATGGGGGATTATGTGTCGCCTTTGAGGTCTTGTAGTCGACCTCATGCTGTCAGCAAAGAATTAGCTGAGCAATTTCTTGACTTGACAGTAATCATACCTGTGGGTTAGTAAAACAAAGCCTCCAAAACGTGGTTAATCAAAATTAATTAATGGGCGTAGATTCCTTTTATAATAGTAAATATGTGGAAACTGCTTCTTGTGGCAAACATAAGACAGGCTATCATTTTCTGACATTAAAATCCGAAAGATTTAAGAATGACAAAAAAAAAAGCAAAAACAGAAGAAATCTGTAGGCAACTCTATCTCCACAACTCTATCTCTACCGATACGGCACCATCGCCGTAGGCTGAGGCAGAAGGTACGCCTGACCCTGTGTTTGGTTTTTGCTCTCTCAGCCCCTCATATGATGGGACAGACAAACTCATACTGAAGTTGTCTGATTCGACATGAAGGATTCATCATTTTAATGAAATTTACTTTTTTTTTAATGAGGTAGCAGTTTGGAGTTCACTTTTGGGGCAGCAGAGAGGAAAACAAGCTCTGGCATCAAACTGTTGCTCTTCTGAATATACAAAATAATACAAAGTGGATGCACAACACCAAGTACTACTACGTAAATAACACAGATGGTGTTACAAACAAATCTCAAAGTGGTTGTTGGTGTGAAAAATAAAAAAATCAATCATTCATGAAGGGTTCATGTAGTTTTTGTGGTCAGTATTTAAAATGTCATGTAAAAAAGGTTGTTTAGTTCGGATCAAAGGAAAAGAAGTACATGTTGAGTGTTGATTTTTTTTTCTCTTTTACTTTTGCATTCTGAATGGGAGGACGCAGTGTTCACAAGGACAAAGAAAAAGATTTTAAATGACATTTTGTAACACCACAGGATGTGTAATGTATAATGTCCCTTTTTACATGCACTCATAACTTAAGCCACCGAAAAGTCCAATAAAATACATTTAGGTTTGTGGTTTATCGTCACAAACCGTTCAAAGCTCAATGGGTTTTAAATTCTTTTGGAAGGTTATATAAATACATAAGCCTCCATATTCTCCAAACTTCCTGATCTGTAAACAAATCCCGTCAACCTTCTAATGTCCAGAACCGAAACGATCCGACAATGACAGCTTGCTAGGAAATATCACAGCAGAGCTTTAGAGGCGTCACTTAAAAGCTCAGGGCTGTTGTGTCAACACTTTTAGGAACGCTGAAAGTCACACGCTGCCGCATCGGTAAAACTCTGATTTTCTTTTTCCACTGCTGCTGATCCTGTGCGCTCTGGTTAACCCTAAACTCCAGACGGCCTTTAAAACAGCCCTCAATTCTACTTTGCTTTCAGTATGATCTTGGTAACTAAGGCAACACATTGTTCGCAAATTGCAAAAGCGAACCGCTTTATGTTGCTGAAGCATTATGTCTCGCAGCGGCGGCCGAGGCCTGTTATCACGAGGTATCCCACCGTGTTTAACATAAAGAGAATCTTAAAGCAATCTGAGGGAAATCATAGAATTATAGCTATTAGAGGAACACAAGCTGAGGCTCCATTATTGTAACAAGGTGTGCTTTCAGTAGCACTAAATGAAGTTCTACAGAAGCATAAATCAACAGCAGAGGCTGCAAAGTAACTGGTGAAATGGAAAAATGAAGGTGTTTGATTCAAAGTGCTCAGAAATTCACGCTTTAAGCACATTTGCATCATCCTTTAAAGTCGGGACGGTTCCCACTTACCTGCAGTCATGCTAAGGTTTGTTCGCTACAGCTAAGAAACAGATCCTGCTTTTCAAAATAAATCACATCGCAGATATAAGAAAATAAATAAATAAATAAATAAATAAATAAATAAATAAATAAATAAATAAAAATGTCTCCTTACTCTACGTTGTGAGAAGCTGGGTTGCTGTTGGACTTGAAGTGAGGGGATGATGGGAGAGTTAAAGAGACGGGCGTGACGCCACGTTTCATAGTCGACCATAAAAATAGGATTTCCTCTGAAGAGTGTGAGAGCGGAAAACTGTGCGACTGTGAGACTGCAGGTGTGTGTCTTGGGTTAAATGAGGAAATAAGGATTATCCTGAGAGCTTCATGTGAAAACCTTATGAAAATCAGGTAATTAAATAGTGTGTGACTATCCTAAGCAGGACCTTTGACATTAAAATCACAGACTTTGCTTAGATTAAGTCAGAAAAGGATTTTGTTTCGGCAACACAAACACTCCAGAGTTATTCGCTACTTTGTGTTCGTCTATTGCATGAAATTCTAATAAAATATTCTGTAATTTCTGGCTGTGATGTGACAACATAACAAAAAAAATGTCCAGGTATTTTTGCAAGCCACAGTGTTTGGTCTATGGTGTGCGCTGACCTGCGGCGAAGAGCATGAAGGCAACGAGGGCGTAGAACCGCCGTCTTGTACCGATGCACACGGCAACCAAAGCGAGTAGGAATGACATCAGCACCAAGGCTCCGCCCCCTAGCAACAAGGCCAGTGTGGCAACCTGCCAGTCTGGAAGGGGAGGATGGGGGAAAGAGAAGAAGGAGATAAACAGTAAAATATTTGATAAACATACAGACACGAAAATATTTGATGCAAATTAGTGACTGGCATTACGGGGTCAGTATTTACAGATAGTGGTGTGGATTTCTGTACCCTTCTCCTGACTGATACCTTTGGACAATGAGCTAATTTGGTAAAAATTGACAGCAGGTGTTTAAATGCTGTAGCTGTATCAAAAAGTACATCTCAGTTTTAAAAAAACCTGGAATTTTAACAACATTTAGACTTTATGCTCACTGTACTATTCTCTGCCTCAAAAATATTAGGTTTTATATTAGTATTTTTCCTTTTTAGAAAAACAACCAACTGTAGTCCTTCAAAAAGGAGTTAAAATAGCAGCGTTGTGCTTTTAATTTTTTGCATTTTGGGAAACAAATGAATGCAAAAAAAATAATAAAAGGCCTTAAATACACCTCTTGGGAGAACATAAACAACAAGACAATTATTCTCATTTTGCACTACTCTATTATTTACAAGCGTCAGGTATAATGCATTTATCTGTGGGGGGGGCGTACGGTGGGAAGCGGCGCGGGAGCAAACAAGGCGTGGAATGGAGAAGCGAGACAGAGCGAGGAGTGTTTGGAAAAGCAGCCAGTTGCAGGAGAGGAGAAACTGAACAAAGTCTAAATGGATGAGTAAACCAAGGTAACAAGGAAGGGGGAGAGGGGTTGGTGGGCTCGGGACATTGAGACAGAGAGTAAAGGTAAAGAAGCGAGAGCAGCAGAAGCACCTGAGCCTTCAAAAAGCTTTGGCTAAAAAGCTTTACTGGCTTGTTGTCAAAAAATTTATCTGAGTCTGTATATGGGGAGCATTTGAGGTTGAAGGGCAGTGAGAAAAGCAAGAACACACAAACCTACCAAACTCACAATAAACTGAACACTGAAGTGTTTTAAATATGATAAAAACTGAATTAGGCATGTTTGATTGTTATGTAACAATCAATAAAGTTTCAACCTTTCTAAGTGATAAATCCTACCTTAGATCCTTATTTTATGCTCAATCTTTTTTTTTTAGTGGTCATTAGTTTGTCAAAATCAGTTTTTACTTTCAGATTATAGTTGTTTTTTTATTGTTTATGTAAAAATAAAAAAGAAATTTGTTGATCATGATTAATTTGTAAAATCAACAAAAGGGTAACAAAAAAAAGTCATGCTTAATGTAGGGACTGTAGTAGTTTTAACTCTCACACTATATGAGAACACTAAGGGCATACACATTTGAGAGCTTATAAGTTCCAATGCTCGCTCTCTCTCTCTCTCTCTCTCTCTCTCTCTCTAAAAACCCCCCCAAAAAACTCAGCTCTCATTCTCAAAAAGTCATCAAAATTAGGTTTTCTCGTAAATATCTTTGGTCGTGTTTTAATCTTGCTCCTCCCACAGAAAAGAAAACCTACAAACACAGATAAACTTACAAGCGCACTAGCATGTTGCTAGCTGAAGGAAGATGCTGAGGATTCAGAGCATGAAAGAGTTAAAATAAGAAATCCTGCCTTTAAACTCAAAGCGCATGCTTTTAATTCACCCCCCGAGTTTCCATTGGTGTGAAAGTGGACTTGCTCATTAATACAACGTGTTTTTCCTTTTACTTAAACCAGAACCCCCTGCTGTAAAATAAGCCTGCCATGGTGGTTCTGTTAGCCAGACGTTTTCTTCTAGCTGCACACAAACACGCGGGTTTGGAGCAGAACATTTAAATTGGAGCCGGGCAAATGTGCAGATTTCAAACACACAGGCCTCATGCTGTTCTGAGCTTCTGCTTACCGCAAAATACCTTTTGCTGTAATGTGACTTGTTGCCATGTGACGGGATTAGCATGGCACGCTGTCACATTTCTTTCCTTATCCTGTAGAGATAGGCCAAGCTGTCGTGGAGGTCAGCCGCTTTTATGCCCCGCGTTTAAAACAGAGCGTCGCCATGGAAACAAATGTACACTGAGACACATGTCTCAGTGTACATAGCTAACTTCTTGAGCTAAGAAGTTAGCTCAATCTTTTAGCGTTAGCCACATCTCAACCTGATCTACTTTCCCCACCATCACATTCAAGAATTAAAGCCAAATTAGAGATTATTTGGAGGGTGTATTGTTGATCCATAATGGCATTCAATTAAATGCCATTGTGAAGCAAATGTATACACCAGAGTCATGTCCCAAATGACTTGCAACTTCAAATTCATGTGAAAGATGGTTTAATAAAAAATATTGACCCGCATGTGCTCCATACTTTACAGATCTGTATTTGCAAAGAAGGTTGAAATGTGGAATCCTCCTCCGAGTTCAGGTGAAAATCCTCAGTTCAGTTTCTTAAAGTGGAGTAAATACTTTGGCGCTAAGCTGCATCCTGGCCCTCTGATGCAATAGTCGACGACGGCCAGAGAAAATAAATAAATAAGATAAACGCCTAATGGATTGCGTTTATATAACACTCCTCAAGTCGTATCGACCACCTCGAAGAACGTTACAATACGAGTCACAATCACCCACTGCTTATCGATTACCTACACCATTTTCTGTTCTATCAAACACACATTCAGTCGTTACAGGCACAGTCCCACTTTTCATCCAGACACCAGATCTAGAAACTTGACAGTCATTTAAAGCTGGAAGAGACCATTTTCTTTTTAATTTTTATGAATTCATAATTTCTTACCAATCCGATTACCTTGAAGACCTGATATTACAAGTCTGACGCTGTAAATGTGTTGCAAAAGGGTTTCGGAAAAGGAGAAGGAGGTTTTATTTTTGTTTGAACACAGAAACAAGAGCCATGTTTTAGCTTTATAATATATTTAAAATTCTTTGTTACTAAGCCATACAGTTTCTTTCAAGTGAAAAACACTTATATGGCGATACATCGTGATTAAAACTGAAATTTTATGTATTTATTCTGAATTAAACCAAATTGTTGGAGCAAAAAATGAACAAAAACAAAACACAGTCAACAAAAACTGAGTTATTATAACTAGATTGGACTTTTCTTATTAGAACTTTTCAAAAAAATATATATTTACAGTAACTCAGATTTAAAAAAAAAAGCTTTAGTTGTAAAATCAAGTTTCCTCAACATGAATAAGCTTATGGATATTCTTTTTCTTAAGTGCTGTTAGTTTTACACCCTCTGGAACATGACACACATTTTCTGAATTTTTTCAGATGGCTTTGCATATGACACAATTATTTTTCTTTATACTTAGAAATGAATGTTTAAAGACTTTAAGTTAATCAAACACAGAATCAGCAGATAAAGCAACCGTTTACTATAAAATAAGCATGCTAGCACATAAGAACGTTGGTGATTATTGTGCACCTATCTGCCATAAAGCCGGGTACTACATGACTTCTGATTCTTTCTTCAGCTGCTACAAATAGAACGAATGTCTCTGGAGGGAGCTCTGAGAGGGGAGTCGCAGTCGGGAAGGGAGGAAGAAAACAAAAAAAGAGAGGGATGAAACGTGACCGTGGAGAAGTAGCAAAGGGAGACGGTGAGGAGGAGAGTGGCTAAATAACAATGAGAAAAATAATTAATGCATAAACAAAGGAGTCATTAAGGACAGCAGAGCAAAGAGGGAATAAATGTAAAAATGGGTGGAATAAGAAACAATGAAAGACAGGAAGAGGTATGAAACAAAGCAAAAATGAAAAAATCTTGCTCAATTGTACGGACCAAACCAGTGGAAAAAAAGCCCAGAGTGAATCAATAAAAGTGAAAGAGAAAGATGACAGAATGGGAGGATGGGGAGACCAAATTTAGGGAGGGCGGGTGTTCTGTCTTCACTGATGACTGATCTCACAATGCCTTAGGAGACAAAAGTGAGAAAAACGAAGCCTCGCTTTGAGCTTAAATATCTCAGAGGGTGCCTGTGTGACTGACAGGCAGAAGCTTCTGGTACCTGCCTGTAAGGACAAAAGCCCACTGAAGTGTTTTGGCATCTGAGGTCCCCTCAAAAAAACAGCAGACCCTCAGTTTCTGCTAGGACCTGATTGAGTTCTGGATGCATTTTCTGCACAAAGCACATGCCTACAGCATGTTTTACATCTACTTTTAAACAGTTGAAAAATGACACTATGTGAGAAATGCTCTAATTATTTCATGTTTCAGGGTCGTTAAAATAATTCATATCTCGATATAAATACTAAAAAACCAAATTATTCAAAGATTCAAAGTGTCAAAATCTACATAAACTTTCACATTTGCCCTTATTGTTGCACTTCATCTGACAGCAGTGCTAACGCTGCAAGCTAGTACAAGCTAGTACAATGAGCAACCTAAAAAGGTCAGAAAACCTTCTGTATCAGCACCTGTGAGGTAGTTATCTTTCCAGTAAAATTAAGCTATCGCTATCTGTTTAACTAAGCTAACACTGTCAGTTTAAATAAACTAATGCTGTCTGTTTAAGTAAGCTAAAGTTATCTGTTTATCTAAGCTAACTCTGTCAGTTTAAATAAGCTAATGCTGTCTGTTTAAATAAGCTATTGCCATCCATTTAAAAATTAGCTTGATGGACTTAACCCAGGGACAGCATTATGTTGGTCCATTTATTGTTTAGGAGTGAATCATGCAGACTATGAGATACGTAATGTCGTCAGATGTTGACTCTGCGTATGGCTGTAATAAACAAGTTATAGAGATAGCAAACTAGCCCGGACCACACACAGTTCTGCAAATGTGTTGCCATTTCCCCTTTTGAGCTTTTCTTTTTCGGAAAAAGACAAAAAAAAAAACAAAAAAAAAAAACAACAACCCAAGTGAGCGTAGAAACATTTTTAGAAATTGAGGAGGTTACTTTGAATTTTGCCGTTTCCACCAATCTTTTTTCTACTGCGATACTTCAAAATACATTAAGAAAAACTGCTGATGTAAACACAGCTAATGATGCATTCGTAGCACATTGATGAGTCTTGATGTGAGCTGCCACATTCAAATGGTGGGGTCAGAATTTAATGTGAACATCAGGAAGGCATGAATCCATGGTGTAATTACATGAAGGGTGTTTTCTTGATGCACGTTGGTCCAACTTTTGGGTACTAACTTAGCATCGTTTAAGATGCCACAGCATTTGAATGTGGACTAAAATCTTAAAAGAATATCTTGTTAAGTACAGATAATGTAGAATTAAAGTGAGGTCAATGGGCTCCAACCATGTAATACAAAGTGAGCCTAACAAAGTATAAGTGCGATTGTGCTATACGTCTTCCAAAGTTTTTGCCTACGTAGCGTTTTACACCTTTCAGCTAAGTTTGATATCACAAAAAAAAAAAAGCAGAACCATTAGTGAATGAAAAAATGACCCAATTAAAGAAATCCAAGACAGTCGGGACAAGCAAGACAGAACTTAGTTTTAAGATCAATGCGGGTGCAATGGTAAGACACACACACACACCAGCTGACACCTACACACTCACCGTGCAGACACCTAATTAGGGAGTCTGGGTCTGGAGTATGGATGTGAGTAGGTATGTGTGAAAAGCAAAGAAAGAATGTGTGTGTGTGTGTGTGTGTGTTTGCCATCCGTGAGGGAGATAGAGAGAGAGAGGGGAACGGAGACGCAACAACAGAGAAATCAGAGTGTGACATGAAATATTTACAAGGGCTTCAGAGAAGAATGTCCAGAAATAGGTCAGCTCAAGATGGTAGGCTCTTACTGGCACACACACACACACACACACACACACACACACACACGCTCTACACACGTGCGGACACCGACACTCCCGGCTCAGTCCAGTACCATGAAAAAACTGGTATGCAAACAAGTCATCAGTCATTTCCCAGGGATTCGGGGCTTAAACACAACCTCACTATCACTTAGTAAAATACGGCTGGATATGACAACAAAAGCAAAGCAGAACTCTGAATGAGACAGCAATTTTTCTTCCTCCTCCACACCTTCCTGCCGTCCAAACGGACTCCAGTTCCGTTTGGAGTCATGGACCTGGGTTAATTAGCTCCAAGTTAGTGACAACACCCCAGAGAGTCAACGCTCCTCAGTTGTGTTTGAAACATAAATAATCGGCTGAAGGAAATTGATGCAAATTAATTTAGTCTTGATGGGCACTCCACAAATCTGGCCTTTGTGGAACGGAAGAGTGGCAAAGGGAAAAACGGAGGAGTCAGGCTGGAGGTTTGCCACGGGTCCTGACTTTGAAACGTGGTGGTGGCGGTGTCATGCTGTGGGAGGGGGGCACTTTCCTTTAGCAGGTACAGGAAGAGAGAAATATTGGACGATCCTAGAAGGAAACCTAACGGAGGCTGTAGAAGACGAGAGACGGCAAAGGCTGACCTTCAAGGAAGACAACCAGGGTTACAATGGAATGCAACTGGAAATTGTTTTTACTTCATTTTGTCAAATTACAACCAAAGAAAGAAAGGAAGAAAGAAAGAAACTACAGTGACAAAACTCTTAGCCCATTACAGCCAACTTTTCTAAAAGTTATTCTGCCTGAGCAGCAGCGAATTTTTAAGGCATTCTAAAGTAAAACTTAGAAAATAAAACAAATCCTATAGCACAGCAATTTTATGTTGTTTTTTTTTGTCCATTATATAGAAAATTAATTTAGATGTCAGTGATGTGCCAAGTGTGCCAAGGTATACCCAAAAATGTCTTGTCAGAGGTTGTTCAAGAAACTCATAGAGGGTTGAATCAAAAAGCATGTCACACTTTTCAGATTTATAGATAAATACTTGAAAGCATCACAATGTGTTGGCTTCTGAAAATAACATCCACAGGGAATACACTTTGTGGAAAAAATTTGTTACTTTTGCCATGTTTTCATTCCATACAGTTAACCTTCACTGTGTTAATTGTCACTAACATGAAAGGTGTGAGGTTTGAAAGAAACCTGTGATGGAGACAAAAAAAAAACCAACTTTGAAAAATTCTGATTAATTTTTACAAAGAAAAAGAGATCAAGCATACTCTATCAGAGGAGCTCTGTCCTGATAAAAGCTTCTCATTTCAAATCCACAATAATTACTGTGTTTCAGTAACATTCTATCTGTCTGTATTAGAGGTGACTTATTGTGATCCTAATAACAGAAGTAGAGCCAAACATTGTGACTGCGTCCGCCTGGTGTACCTTTGTCCAGCGTGCTGTTGCACTCCCACTTCTCAAAGCTCCCCGGCTTCCAGCAGGACTCCCACAGAGACAGGTAGTACTGGTCGTCGGCGGTCACCCACGCCGGACTCATCACGGCTCCCACGTCCAAACAGAGCGCCAAGAACACGCACACGAGCCCGACCAGCTTCAGCGGGGTCAGCGGGGAGCTGTGCGCCGACTCCTCCGTCTCCGTGACGGCCGAGGACATGGCGGGGTCGGAGAGGCGCGGAGGGCTCACGGCAGAAGCGGAGGGTGCATGCGTGGGAATGGAGAGAGAAGGTGTCGAGGCGCGTCGCGGGAACGTGGCGGAGTGCGGCAGCCGCCTGCGATGCGCGCTGGACGGACGCTGCGCCTGTTGGGGCGCCGCTGCCGCCGCGCGGCGGAGACCTGTGCGGTTTCCAGCTGACGTCAGCGGCTTCACAAAAACCCGCAGGTGCAACCGGGTCCTAAAGAGACAACCAGATGTACACCTAGGAGCTGAAGACATGCACGGCACCTTCTGAGTGCAGTGCTGCAGTTTTGTGATGAAGTATGAGTTTCTTCAGGATAATTTTACATGTGAATAATAATAATAAAAAGATGGTTTAAAAAAAAAAAGCACTGGGTAAATTTCTAATTCTGCTTTGCGATGACATCATATAAAGCGCACCAATCAAACTGATCAGTTGGCTTTAGTAAACATATTAGTACTCTTCCAATAATATTTCCATGTGCTTTATATATATTCTATTTTCTGGAATTCCATGTGTATGCAAATTAAGGGTGAGAAACTAATTTAAAAACATCTGACGACCACAAACTTCAGTGTAATCTGTTGGGATTTGGTTTGATATCACAACAAATAAATTGCTGTTGTAAAGTGGAAGGAACTCAAACATCTGAAGTCTGGCGTGGATTTTTAGTCAACCCCTTACTGCAATAGTTACAAATAAAGTACAGCGCAGCTAACTGCCTTCAAAAGTCTCCAAAGCAATGAAAAAGACAAAAGAAAAAGAAAAAAAATATTCCACCTGCTTTCCGGCGCATTGTGGCGCCGCTCCAGAGGGGGCGCCAAACAATGGTGAAAATTTATTTGTAGCTTTGTAGTTGGCATTTTCTGTATTTAACACAAGTGAATGAATGAAAAAAAGGTATTTCTGGATTATCAGTGTCATAAAATCTAAATCTGCTATTTTTTTTAATTTATATGTACATATATGTGGAGAATCTAAAGTGCCACTTTTATGTCGTGTTTGTTTATAATCTCAATAAAATAGATTACATTTTTATATTTAATGTAAACAAAAACCTATATTAAAAAAAAAGTTTTAAAAGTTGCCAGATATAGGCCTTCTTCCTTTTTAGTGACTCTACCTTGTTTCCACTCCATCTCCTTTATTCCTGTCAGCTGCCTTCTTATTCTCCTCCTTGTTCTGCTCCCCTGCCTCCCTTCATCATCCCTTAATATTCCAGTGATGGGAAGTAAACAAGGCCATCTTTTCCCATCCATCAGTCTCTCCTTTTCTTTCTTTCTTTCCGGTCAGATAAACATATGAATAGCTCTGTCTCCTTGAACCTGAGCACTACGGCTTTCTTGGCCTCCCTGCTTGATCACTGGCTGTGTCATGAGTGCGCAGAGGAAACAATCATATTTCTCGACATGTGCCTCCCACTTCCCTCTATTCTCAGTACTCTTATTTGTCAGGTCCTTTCCAACAGTACATTTCTGTTGTGCTGTCTCTAATTTAATAAGAAATTGGAATTGTTTGCAATTTTTTTTTTTGCTAGAAATGTTAAGAGGACATCTTCATCACTTCTTTGTTTTTCAAGTATGTCTTGCAGGGACTGAGGTGTGCTTGCTTTTCATATCAAACTCCAGTGTGATTCTTTCTTCGCGAAGACAAACTCAAAGCCACCGCGCCTCATTCAACCAATAAAAACACTTCCGAATTGAAACATGGGCGCAAGACACGGCATATTCTCTCACCTGTTCGTCTCCTTACAGAGAGAAGCAAGCATCTCTGGGAAGTCCTGTGTGGCAGCCTGTGAAACATGAGACTTGGCTGCATAATGGCTGCAGGAAAATGGACTTAGTCTTTGATAAGCAAGACCAGTTAAAAGATTAGGCATCTCCTAGCTTTTTATAGAGTCCAGTAAATGTCAAGCGTTTTTTGGACAGACCATTTTAAATATTCAAAGCAACAGTTTACCTGAAACTGTCTTACCCAGGACCACCACACCACACCAAACTTTCTGGCAAATTTTTCAGGCATTTGCACACAACCGTGAGGTTGGGATCGCGGCTGAAAAGGAAGAACCCACACCTCCAAATTGCGCCTGACCTCAACTGGTTGCTCGGAGACCCGAGAAAGTTATAAGATGTTCACGTAGCAATTTGAATGTAGCATGTTCTGTACCTGTCAGGCTGTAAAAGGGATCAGTGGGCTCCGTTTGCATTAGGCGAAACAGCAGGACTGTTGTCGATAACAGGTTCTCTGAGGACTAATGAATAATAATATGTACAACTTTCTTCACAGGATCATAAAAAAAAACTTTTAGCAGACGTGACAGTAGAAACGTGACTGAGTAAAGGTGTTGAGGTTTATGTTGGGCCTCATTTAGCTACTGAAAGGATGCATGCATGACAATCAGAAAATGAGGCAGTCAGGAAGTTTGGCTCACAAAATAAGAAGTCTGGACTGACGTGGTTTTTTTAGCCTTGAATGAAAGAAAGTTAAACTATTCACTTTCAGCCTTCTCCAACTTCTCAAGGTTCCTCTTTAAAACATGCATTCAAATAAATGTCTGTTCTTTTATATTTTACTCTTTTTACCAAGAGCAGATATTTTCTTTGGTCTGCTCTTTTTCATTACTGGTATTTTTTCTCTCTCTCTTTAAATTGATGAAATCTGAAAGCTACAGTTTGAATATCAGCTTGCCATACTTCATTAGCTTGGAACACACATCATTTTGCAATTCCCAAAACTTTCCGATCTCATTTTCAACATCATTAACTCATAGCTCTATTTCTAATGCTATCATTCAACATTACTTATTACAATGAGTTGAAATAACTGGATATATGAAATCATAAAAATAGAATATTTTACAGATAGGAATAATAACATTTCCTTGCACTGTGACGGACCGGTGACTTTTCCGGGGTGGAGATCAAGTGAACAAATCCCTGGACAAGACCCCACTTTGAACGTGGTAAGAGTCTTTTTCAACAGCGACAAAGGGCCAAAAGGCCACTCATGGAGGAAGAAACCATTTGTTCAAAAGTACAATAAAAGCCAGATCACAGTTTGCAAATACATTCGACCTTTTTTTCCCTTCAAGAGGGACTGGTGCACTTCATTAAACAGACGGCATAATGAGGAAAGAACAATATGTGGAATCTCAAAAGCAACATTTCAAGATATAAACCACAGCTTGGGAACAAATGGTTCTTAAAAATGAACAATCATTCTAACTCACAAATTAGTTACAAAGTGGCTATAGAACAACAATGTAAAACACCATAGCAATGTCTCATAAAAGTAAAAGGTAAAAAAATAAATAAATAAAAAAGGTGCAAAGCTGTCTCTCTCACATTATTGTTGAATTTAGCAAAGAGAAATTATTTATACTTTGAGAACTGGCAGGAAAAAGGAATTGAGGACTTTGACAATTTGAGTTGCTAATAATATTTTGACACGAAAAATATGTGGATTGTCGGAATGATTTATTTTAATATCAGACAGAGACAATGTAGTACTTTGTTAGAAGTTTGTAACTCGACAGTTTGAAGTTTGTCTGCCACTTCTCACACCTAAAAAGAGCAAAGCACTCCAATTTACTGTGTAGGAGAAATGTGTTTTGTGGTATAATTTCAAAACTTCTAAGTCCTGAAAGGACCACATGCTACCGAGCGAAGTGAGTGAAACCAGAGTTTGTCTTCCCGGGGACGTTTACTGTCTGGTGAAACTGTAGAATTCCACACGGCTCCCGTTTTCCTCAAATTCTGTGGACACAGAAGGGTCGATTGGGGGGGAAAAAATAAAATAATCAGATTTACAGACTGGTGTGACTCTTCAATCAATCAGGTTTGGCAGAAAAGGCTAATACTTGTCATAAGAAAACGACTTCAGCTCTGTATTTATGACTTGAAGCTAATGATTAATATTCCGTTACTGGTGTGAGATTAATTAAGAGGTGTGTGTGTGTGACAGTCGACAGTGAACTGATCAATGAGGTGCGCCAGGTTGTGAGAATTCAAGCTTCCACCAGTCTTCCTTTAAATCCTGGATGCTTAAGAGCAACTGAGTCAAAGTCTCAGCAGTGACATAAGTAAATATACAAACTTATGTTAACATTTTTTCATAGTTTTCTTTTTGTTATGATGATAGCCAGACTTACAGAACTAAGAGAGCAATTTATTTTGCTTTGGTTTTGGTAATCCTGTAGATTTATATGGTTCAAACCTACTTCTATTCTCACCACATGGCAGTTCATTCACATTTTACACCCGGAAATCGTAAAAAATAAATAAATAAATAAATAAATAAATAAATAAAAATAAAAATCTTCTTTCTAAATTTGGACTCTTTGTCAGTTTACCTTTCAAGCAGACAAAATAGAGGTGATCTCCACACGGAAAATTTGACCAGTAGAACGAGTCGTCAGCGTCCACTCCACCACAGGGACTTGTGACTTGCCAGATGTGTTGCTCTTTCCAGTAAATGTAGCTCATGGAAGCACCAGACATCCAAAACCACGAGCTCCCCATCAGACGCCTACAGCAAAAACAACCCACACACTAAAAAAAATGTCACTTTTACACTTCTTGAAGCCCTTAGACTGGCTCGGCGTTCTGGAGGATACCTGCGCAGTCCCAGCCACACATGTCTGGAAGAAACGGTGGGGTCGTTTGTCAGGAAGGTTGTGTTTCTCAACACCTCCTCCAACCCTCTCTGCTCCTGCTCGCTGCGAACGCTGAGGAGGTCCCAGTAATGTTCCCTGCAGTACAACAAGGCGTCCGACCAGCACAGCTTCTTCTGCACAACGGCTACTCTCCGTCCCATCACCACTGCGCTGAAGGACGGCGAGGGAGCAGCCAGTTCTGGGGAAATATGGCTTCCATAAATTCACATTGGGCCAATGTTCACGTGAAATAGTTCCCTATGTTTGTAGATTTTTTTTTCTTTACAGTGGATTTTAAATATAAAACAGCTTTCACTAACCTCCATACACTTCAAGCTCACACATTGTCAGAATGCCGAATGAGGTGCTGATCTTTACGGTCAACATCCGACCCGTCATTCCTGTGCAGTTAAAGGTTTTGGTTCCCCCACTGGGGATGGAGGAAATGACAGCACATCTGAGAAGGAGACATACAGGTTTACATTTTTAATCCAGATCACTGAAAAACACAGAGTCGACACTGTAATCTGAGGCAACAGCAGATGTATGAATATCCTTGAACCTTTTTGAAATTTATAATAATACGGCAACAAACTTTAAAGGGGCAGTTTTATATGCAAATACGACTTGTTAAAAGAAACTTTCCGTCATATTTTAATGCATTTGAAATTGGGCCTCTGTCTTTTTAAGAAACTCTGGCTCTCTCTGAAGCTCTGCCTTCAGGAAGTCATCACAACATGGCTTCTCCATGAACCCTTTAACAACATTTTACCAGCATTGCACCGAGAAGTAGCAATACTGGTGTAATGACCTCAGCTGATGCAGTTTCACAAGGCATTTGCTAATTAACTAAAAGCTCAGAGGAGGAGCTGTGCCTCAAAGGCGGAGCTAGGTCCACCCAGGTGTTTTACACAGCTGAACGGTAGCCATGGGAGATTAATGAATTTCTCCAACATCTGAGGCAACAGCAGATGTATGAAGATCCTTGAACCTTTTTGAAATTTATAATAATACGGCAACAAACTTTAAAGGGGCAGTTTTATATGCAAATATGAAACTGCCTCTGTCTTTCTTAAAAAGACAGAGGCCCAATTTCAATGAAGGAATAACATTATAGGATTACGTAAAGGTCAAAACAAATGACTCTACATAACACTGCCCCTTTAAGATGTTTTGATATGTGCACATTTAAAATCTTTGTACTCCTGCTGATTAAAACAGCATCTGAAAGCAGGATTTTAACAATAACAGGAGAAAAAAGTTGAAACTCTTCCTCCTCCGAGTTTACCTGGGGTTGTTGTTTCCGTTGTTTTCTAAGGAATTCCCGATGAGGATCTCGGCATTATTTATCCTCTCGCTCGCCACGTTCCTGTTGGTGATGCTGACGGTCGTGACCCGGTACACGACTGGCAACAACAGACTCCACCACGGGTTCGGTCCCCCTACTGTATGAGTGCAGGATTCGTGACTGTACTCTGGGTCTCTGTTTCCATCGACTGCCCTTGAGGCAACACCAAGGTGAGCAGTGGATGACTGAGATGCTATTCCCTCTGGTGCCACGTTCTCCAGGGATTCGGCTGGGTAGACAAGAGGAGGACAAGCCTTAAAATTAGCTAGATGGCTAAAAAAAATCCATTTGTAGCTTTAGTCTTTCACGTGTAGTATAATAAGTTTAATTGGCACTTATGTTGTAATATTGACAGGCAAAATATGAGATTTTGGTGTTTATCCGATACCAAATATATGCAGGGTCAGTTTTACCGATACTGATACTTTTTATAATTTAAGCTTGATATATCAAACTTCTGACATTTAGGTGTATTTCCTGGTTCTTCCTTCAAATTACATTGCTAAAATCTTAGAAAGTATTTGAACAAAGTCTACAGATGTCTATAAAATACTTTAATAACGTATCAACGAGATAAACAGAAACAATATAACACGAGTAATTTGTGTGTGTTTTTTCCTAAATAAACACATTGCAAAAAATTAAAATTTTAAAAGAAAATCTTTCTTAAGGCAGAGTTGAACAATTGCAGTTTTTAAATTGTAATTGTAAGATCGAGAGGACACAACTAACACAACTTTCTATTTGCACACTCCTGTCTTGTAGATGTTGTCAAATTATGACAGCACCCTAATTTGCCTGGTTCTGTACCTGCCAGTGACAACATGGTTTTACATTAATGCATCGAGTCTTGAAGGCAATGACTGCACAAAAGAAACAGAACAGTGAGAGCATCGACTGGATCTTACCTGTAAAATCAGCCAGGATCCACATTAGGAAGGAAACGCCTTGAAAAGGAAAATTTTAACATGAAATTAAAGCTTCATTGCTTTGTTTTTTTAAAACACATTTTTATCAAGCTTCACTTGATAAAGCTTCAGAAACAGAAACGTTTCAGTAACTTTATATTTAAAATTGGGCAGCTTTTAATGTCATTAGCACTTTTTAAACGCAAGCATCAATCTATGTCAATGAATTAGTTTTCCCTTATATACAAATCTGACAAATGAGCCGCAAGGACCTGGATGGATGAACAAATGGCTAATCTGAAATTATACAGGTACTAAAACAGAGTGATTAACAGCGTGTGTCTGCTTTAAAGGGCCCAGTGAACCCTTTGCGGATCCTCACTTTAGTCACTGCAATTACATAAATGAGCCGGGTTTGTTTAAAATAGGCTGACATTGCCATGCTATTTGACAACCGAGACGATTAATAAACAGTTTTTAAATCAAACTTGTGGAAATAAAGTCAATAAAATATAACTCGACATAGCTGATTATTTATAAATCCTACTCACAGTAAGCAGCTTTGCGGGCAGCTGCCATCGTGGCTCCAGGTCTCCAACCTCTGGAATGGCCTTACCTCAACTCCTGATTACATGTTTTATCACCACATGATGATTGTTGTTAGTCTTGTAAATCACTTGTAAATCACTTGTAAATCAATCCCTCTGTATCACATCTGCTGCGAACTGCTTTCCAAATCAAATTGCTCTCTACGGCAGGAGCAACACATTTCAGCGAAAAAGGTATGGAGTTGCGAGAAACGCGGAACCGGATTCCATCTTGGTGTCGGAAGAGTCAGACGAAGACGATTGGCGTTTGAGATGTGCGGACCGACTTGGACCGAAAGAAGATCAGAAAAAAGTTGGGACGCCATAATTCCCAAACATGTTTCAACTTGCAACAAAGAATCTCAATAAGATTGAGACCTAAGCGTTTGACTCAGCCAGAGCAGACACAGAAGCTGATACAATCTTCAAAGTCACTGTCACAAAACCTTGATCACAGTCCTGTAAAAAATGTCATTAAATATCTCTTAGCAAGTTGCAACTCGTCTTCTCTTTTATAGCAATTGGCTATAAGCTTCTGGTGCAACTCTCAAGCAGTCTTCCAGGCAGAATTGGTACAGTACATTTAAAGTGGTTTAAAGTGGTGTAGTCAAATACTCGCCTTTTAAACATTGTCCACAATTGTAAAAGGTGTCAGTTTCAAGAAAGGGGCTTTTACTTTGTTTTTACTTGTGTAAAAATCGATGTACAACTCACTGTGGACAGTTACGCTTGTGTTTCAATAGTTTATGACTTTGGTTGCTCTTGTGTTGTTCCTGAAGCCAATTTCCTTTTATCACAAAGTCACAGTTTGAGTACAGATAGTTGAAATTTGGACACACATGGGTTTTCCAGTAGAGCAATGATCCCAAACATAAATCGGTGGAGGGCAATTCTATTCTCTTAAAGCCCAAACATCAACCCAGCAGAAAATATATGGACTATAGTGCCAAGAAACTACTTGATTTAAATTCTATCTGCCGATCCTACCGTCTGATCACTCTGCGCCACAATCTAAACACAATGCGAATTGCAGCATCTAGTGTTTCTGGCATTTTCAAATAAAGATTGTTCAGAAGAAAAAAAAGAAATAAATACCTATTGAGATGAAACACGTTGTATTTGTCACTGCAGGCGCAGATTAATAAATAGGAATGTTTTGTATTTGCATATTTCCCTGCAGTGCGATGCATATTGAGGGGTTTTTTTTCTTTCTTTTTTTGTTTGGTAGGCTGCCTTTTTTGTGGAAACTCATCGCCTAAACGCCTTATTAAAGCCACCCAGGCACTGTGCGAGTAGCCCATAAAGCAGCGGCTCTGTTTTCATTATGACTGATGTCTTAACACGGCCTGGACTATCTTGATGGGAGCTCAGTTTCTTCCAGCCAAAATGCTGCCCTTCAGCAAGGATGCTCGTCTCACATCAAGGTCGGAAATGCACAATCCCTCCACTCCCGCTCCCTCCCTCTTACAAAGTTTTCCATTTTCTTTCCTCCTGCATGTGTAATGATGGCTTTTTATTACACCGGTTCATTAGCATATTTCATATCCTGCTGCTGAGCTTTTTCCAGCTCTCTATCTGTCTTCGTCGATGAGACGCAGGTGCTGGCTGAGGATAGCTTTATGAGAAATGAGAACAAAACGCACGGCGAGGTAAACAGGCCAGCAGCACCTGATAATCAGTCACCGGGAGGCAGACGTTTAAGGGAACTTTTGCCTCTGGACGGGTCCGGGAAGGAGCTGTGAAGACGGATACCGGCTGCGTTTCCGTTAACGAATGTGCGCAAATCTTTGTTGATATTCCGCCAATGTAGAAAACAGAGAACATTTCTGAGGTATAGATTCAACACGTTCGAATGACACGCAACTTTTAATGATGCCATCGTCCTCCAACCACCTCATCCTAACGCAAAAACCTTTTAATGAAAAAACGTGAATCGGTGTGTTTCCCTTGAGCAAATTTATCTTCGTAATGTCAATTTATGCAACGGTATGGTTAATGGAAACGCAGCTACAGTCACTGACACAGAGTACAGTATGAGATCCAAAGCTCTGGTGGGCTCGGGTTCTCTTGAAGGACAAGCCGCTTATGAAAAAGTGACATCAAAGTCCAAAGAAGTCTCATTTAAAGTCTTGTGTTGACAACTTATAAAGTGCGATGCTGCAATTGGCCGATTGTTTGGTTATTTCCGTTGTTAAAACATTTGAACAAACCGCAAGCTTTTCAGATTAATCGTTTTCCTTCCATTTCCACAACTCTGTGCTACCTTACATTTGTCTGCCACCTAGAATCCCGACGAAATACATTAAAGTTAGTTACTGCTGCGTGACAAAATGAGGGTGTGGAAAAGCTCGCGGGGTTTTCCGTAACAATTTCAAAAGGATGCTACAACTAAAATAGTCAGCGCCCAAAATGACGCTGCAGAGATTTCAATAAAATGTGCCGAGAGCCCACCCTTCAAACACAAAAACACTTTCTGCTTTAAATGCTCCCGATGAATACAGAATGCCAACTCCGACAGGCGGCGGCGGCGGCGCCCAACGCCTCGCGCACAAAGATTCATCATGTGTCACGGCTGAGGTTTTAGGCAGCAAATGGAGGTAAGGAGATGAAAGCGGCTTCTTCTTCCTCCCCCTTCACTTCTGTCATGTTCACCAGAGGGAGATTTGATAGGTGCAAGCTCACACACACACACACACACACACACGCGCGCGCACACACAAATACACTCCGTCACGCCCAGAGACAGAACAGACACACATGAAATGTTCACAGAGAAGTGCAGCAGTAATAATTAGATTTCACTTCAAAGAAGCTGGCTGTGGATTTGCTGGGACAACAGAGCTGACGTGCGATTGGCTGCTGAGGCTAACAGGTGAGGGTGGACAGCTGCGGGACTCCTGGTCATCTATCTGGTGTTGGGACACCGCAGAGCTCGTTGTGCATCACTATGCATCCCTGCATACGCTTGAGGGCGTTTGACTGAGTTCAATGAAAAATGTTCCTCTGGTTCGGCGTTTCTCTTTGACGGCAAGAACCAATTAGGGAAAGGTGTGAAGAAGTATTTTTGCCCCTCGCAGATTGACTCGGTTTTTGCTTATTTTTCAAGTTTTGTAACTTTAAACGCCATTAAACACTTGTTCAGTGAGTAGTGTCGAGAGAAGTTGTTACGTTACGGCCAAACTTTGTGAATACGAGGTTCTTCATGAACAGGACGTTTTAAGAACAAGTTTCATTAAAGCCGACGGTCGTATTTTTATCAGCTAGAAGTTAAGAAGGCTGAACTGAACAGATGCTAAATTCAAACACTGATCAGTGTTAGACATTGTACTGCTTTCTAATTCAAAGTAGTGATTACATAACTTAAAAACCACGCAAGCATGTGCAGTATATGTTGTTTGGTATAATTACATACATTAATAGGTGACAATGATCAACACATGGATACCTCTTCTTTGTTCTGACAGGGAGTCAAACAAATGGCTTTGTATTTTTAGCTAGAAAGAAGCCCCCCCCATCCCCCTTTAATTACCGCCACGCTAATTGAATCCCTGTGTGAGTGATGTATGGGGATAGGACTCCCTGTGACAAAATGAAAATGAAATAGTATTAAGCAGCCAAGTAGATAATCCATTCAGAAACGTCTGAGAAGCGAGAAGGATTACTTGAAAACGGCCTCGTACGGTTTTCACTGTCAGAGGACATCGAAGTCGTTTGAAACGTGGAATTATTTCATTCTCAGATGAGAATCTGGAATCCCTCACAAAGTAATAAAACTTGTCCTAGGAAGACAGACTATTGGAGTTGTGTTGTGTTTATTTTATGTCATGTTCAGGAGGTTTACTAGATGTAATTTTCAGAACTGGTGTAAAGCAGGATTTCACCATGAGGGAGGGGGGGGACATTTAAAACATTCGAGTCCCTTCAGGCTACAGGATAGTCTCAAAAACAGACTGTCTGCTAGATAGTCTCAAGGTCACTTTGTATATAAATTTTATGCCAAACGACAGCAGTTGAATACAGACAGACTAATATTTAAAAACAAAAAAAATCATAGGAGACTGGGATGAAACCAAAAAACAATGAAGTATGGGAGGAAATTTTGCTCTTCAAAAATATCCGTCTGTAACGGATTCAGAGAGATGAAATATGATACCTAACAAAATGTCTTTCCAAATTCAATATTATGCTTACTGATACCTGTTATTTGCTTATGTTAGTCCGGAAAATATGTTATAACCAAATGAGTGAGAGATGAGCCTCCTTCTATGAATCCTTGATAACAAACTGGTCTGTGGGTCTATTCTATGATGGGGTGTTATAGATCGGAAAAGAAAAAGAAATATATTTTTGACAAAAAAAAAAAAGAAGTCAGAAATTTTGCAATAAATCTCAGAAATGTTCTTTTTTTTCTAGAAAATTTCTTATACTTTTTTTGGAGTAGAAATATACTCCTCCTTTTTTCCCCCTCTACCTACAATGGCCAGCAGGCTGTTGTAACATTCTGGATTTGCTACAGATCTTACATAATTTGTTCATGCCCTGCACTGGATTGCTATAAAGTTGAAAATGTAAGAAAAAAAAAAAAGGAAAAAAAGTTAACCTGCCAGATAACATCACAGGTTATGAAGATGTAGTACCTTGTAGTCGGGGCTGGACTGTCCCTTTGAAACGTCTATTCTATCAGTCCAGAACTAATGGAGTCCATATATTGGGGAGTCGGTGCTCGGCAGCTCGTCGTGATTACAAACTGGACTTCTAACATGACCTCTTGTTGCAGCAGGGAACACGGCAGACCCCAATTACAAACCGGCTTGACTCATCTGTTGCTGGGGCAACGCAGCAGCAGAGGGCGGCGGATGGGGGGAGCCCGTTTCAGCAGGTCATCTGGGGATGAGAATCAACAAGGGCTCAAACCTGCAGCGATGCACTGACACAAGCAGATGCTCTGGTTCCTATAGCTACACCCACACACACACACGCACTCACACACACGGAGCGAAACCCCTGATTCCTCACACAGATGGTATGCAAAATACATGCACAGCGAGTCCTGCTTTCAACATCCATCCAATCCGATGCTTTTAGTGCTCGCTCTATCTGCTGCCCTCATCTATTCTCCCTCGCCGTCACCTGTTACTCAACCATATCCCTGCTCTCTCTTCCCCCCGTCTCTCCGTCGGCTGTCGTGCTCCTCACTCTCTACCTCCAGTTCATTCTTAACCTGGCCGACTGCAGATGGTGCTTAATGGATGCATAGCTGAGCGTTACTGCCTTGTGAATAATTTCGAAGGCACAAGGTGAATCACAGGACAGCTCAGTACACGGACACACAAAGAGGGTTTGTGTAGCTAACCAGATTTTTTTTTTATTAATCTTTTTATTCAAACTCAAGTTTGTTTTCTTTTATTTGAAAGCTGAATTCCATTGTCGTCTACTAAAAATGACATTTTCAACATGGCAGATGTTTTTTTTTTTTTGGAGCCGTCAGGCATGCTTTGGGTAAAACTGCTGGGCATTTTTGTTTTGAAAGACAACATGATGCCTGTGGTGTAGAGAAACCATCGTATGTCGTACCTAGCCTAATACCTTCTTCTCAAAAAGCAGAATTTTATTTGCAAACTTCACCTAATTTGATACAAGTGACAAAACTATTCTCACCCCTTGGACATTTTCACTTTTTGTTACGTCAAAGCACTAATTTCAAAGTGTTTTCCTAGTATTTTATATGATATCTGTAGACAAGATAATAAGTTTTACGGTTTTAAATCTTGTGGGGGTTTTTTTTTACCCTAAACATATTCATATGTAGTGGATTAGATAAGTGTTCACTTCTTCCTACTCTTGGCTTTTTTCTCTTTTTGCAGGTGTACAGGCAGGTGACTTGTGTTCTTTCTATGCTGGTTTATCTCTTTCTTCTTCTACTCCTTCTTTCCCTTTAAACCTTTTTCCCCACACACACACACTAAACCCAAAGCAACTTCTAGGAAAGCTTAACATATTTCTCAAATTTTAATTTCCCAAAAACAACAAATTAATGTGTGCCACATTGCTAGACAGGAAACGTAAAAAAAAAAAATAATAATCATTTCATTTAAGTCCATACATGAATCTAGATAGAAATAGTAATTCAGCAGTCACATTTATAGACGTGCTGGATGTGTGGAAGTTCATGGACACTGCAGTGTGAACATTTTTTAAGAATGCCAAAACGTGCCATTCCTATCCCAAGATTCATAATGATGGAGCTCTTTTCCCTTGCACTAGTTGAAAGAAACGCTTAAATCAAAAAAAAAAAAAAAAAAAGGATTGGGGTTACATTACTTCGGGCAGATTGAGCTTTAATTTCCTTCCCACAAGGTAGACTAAATACGTTTTGGCATCAGGAGAGAAATAGCTAATTAGCGCTGCTGATGGGAACCATCATGCAGCTAATGAGCCAAGAGAAGACGAGAAAACTTTCTTTCTTTGTGATTTAAGAGACGATGTGACGAATGTGCATGTGTGAAAATACATACAATAACATTCAGCCAGGTTCTGAAAAATATTCAAACAAAATCTGTATTTAAAATGAAGAAAGGGTGGGATTTTTATTGTTATTATTATTTTTTTTAATAATTATTTTTTGACTTTGACAGGGGATGAGTTAGCCAGAAAGGGAACGCGAAGGTTCTGGACCACAAAGTTACGCCGGCGTCGTCTGGGGGGAACAGGAGCCGGGAAGCTGCTCTTGGGGGATGATTCACGGAGGAGCTGGGGGTCCTGCAGGGTTTTCCCTCTCACATCATAAAGCCACTGCATGTCTGCTGCCTGCAGTGAAAGAGTTTAGAAGCCAACAGTTAAGATTCCAGGAGAACTACAGAACCGCAGTCGAGGACGGGTGTAAAAGCGATATTTGCGGCATGACATTTGTTTTCTAGTGATAACCAGAGATGTTTTGCTCGGGGGCGGGAGGCAAATGCTTTATTTCTGCGATCAAAAGATTCTGGGAGCAAAGATCTGTTTATTTTACTGAAAATACTGAAATTACCAAAACTGAAAATTGTCAGAGTTTTACTATCAAATTCTCTGGAGAAACTTACAGTGTTGCTAAGAGTAAACAATCTTGTGAACGCCTCATCAGCGCTCCCACAGGAAGTGATGTACCTGGACGGCCAGCCTCGCTCTGTGTCTCTTGCAGCTTGCAGTGGGGGTGAAGAACACAGAGATGAGAGCTCCGGCTGTCCCAGCAGGAGGCAATATCCCGGAGGCTGGAGCCACAGTGAACTCGCTGCTGCTGCCTGGCAGGAACGTCGCTTTGAATGACACCGACCTCCTGCAACCGACGCTGAATTGGTTACTCCACAACAACTGGTTACTCGCACAGGCAAGAACGGCTGCAAACATGTATGGAAACTGATGAAATACAAATACGAGGTCGCTTGAAAGCGAATAAAACCAAATATTGGCTTTGAGATAATTACCACATTTAATTTCAAAAGGTCTGCGCACTTGTGATTTCTTCGTTACAAAAATGTAAAAAAAAAACGTGTCATAATAAAACATTTAAAATAGAAGTAGCAGACGTTTTAGCTCAGGAATAGAACAAAAATGCCAATCTTTTTGGTACGAGTAGAACTTTTATGAAATTTCTTGTACACACCTGGTGGTGCTGGTCAGGCGGAAACCCACAGCAGACGTCCTCCCTATCTCTGTCGTTTCTACATGAATAACGTCGTCAACCTGAGGCTTCGTAGCAATGAGAATCAAGGGAAACTCCCAGATCTTGCCGGACAAAGACTGAACTGCTAAGACGCTTGAGAACCTTGAATGAGAAGAATATTCACACAGCTAACTTCACTCGGGTGTAAAAAGAAAGCAACATTTCTGTTTACACTTTTATTGTTCTACTGTCTATTGAAGGTTGAAGCCTGGAAGCAGAACACTGAACCATGCAGGGGATTTTTTTTAAATATATGCATATATATATTTTTAAATATATGCATTATTTTTCAATAATAAAAGATTCTGATTCTGTAGACACTCTAACTTCAGACATCTTCAAATGTCTAGACGTGCGTCGTCTGAGTGATAACATAGAACGCTGCTCATATGTTCAATATCAGATTCTTCTGATTAATGCTGCTTGTGATAAGAAAGACATTAGTTTGCTGCAAAAATGGAATCCAAATCGTTTAGGTTTTCTGACACAAAAATGAGCATGTCTTGATTTTTTTATAGCGTTTTTTTTTTTTGTTTTTTTTCCTCACTGTAATTGATCTTCTAGGATTTCTATCTATTCGGACAAACACAATCCTCTAAGCTGGTCGTTACTATTCCGGCTCCGAGCTTCTGATACCTCCCTTATCTCCACTTACGGCCCAGATCTAACATGTAGATAGAAAATGGAAGAGCCTATTAGCGGCACCAAACCCCCTCCCGTCATTTCCTGATGGTGAAGTCATTAGCTCTTGGAGGTATTGATTCTACCGGCGCACGCCTCATTAATGGACTCTGCAGATTCTCTACAGAAGACTAAAGCTGATAAATGAATCCTTTATTTACTCAGCAGGACGTCTCGCGCTACGAAAAGTAAAGGCTGAGATTACGAGTTTCTACATTTCTCGGCGTCGCAGTCCTCCTGGCGGCTTTTTTTCTTTTTTTTTTTAAACCATCAATCATTCGTAACATTCTGACCACCGACAGGTGAGGTAATAATAATTTAAAAAAAAAACAACACTGATTGGTTTGTCAGAATATTAAACTCGTATCACATTTTTTAAAATATGTGAGACATTATTAACGGATGTCTTTTCTCATTAGCCGACATCATTTATAAACGTCAGTAAATGCTAGATTCTTGCCCCTGGGGGTGTAACCTAAAGGGATGAAGTGTTGTTTAACCACAGGCAGCCATTTTAATGAGTCAGCCTTCCCCCTTTAGTTCAAAGTGAACACAGCAAAGTTTCCTGTGACAAACATTAAGACTCAGCATATACAGACAGTAAAAAATGAACACGGTAACCACACCCAGTCGAGAGGAAGAGACCAAACGGTGGAAGAAGAGGCACTGAGGGAGGAACAGCTAAGATTAATGAATGCAGATTTTGCCTACAGTGTTGGAGATAAACCGTTACCCACCGCTGGAGGGACAGAGGGAGAGGTGGTTCAGTTTTTTCTGCTTTAACTCAAGAGCCATATTGTTGCTTCATCACAGAGAGGGGTGAGTAGTCTTCTCACCACAGAGGCTATATTTGAGGTTTATGATTGTTTTTTTTTCTTATCCTCATGTCCATTTAGTTGTAGGGTTGTCACGAGAGCAAAATTACAATCTCCCAAAATGTGGTCCAAAGGCAATCTGCAATTTGAGAACTTTACAAATTTGATCTGTCCACCACAAGTGGATGACGTAAACTCAGACTTTTTAATTTTTAATCAGAGTAAAATTATTACCAATTTTTTTTTCCCCTTGAAAATGTTAGACCAAAACAAATAGGAGAGAATTCAACCTCCCCTTATAAAAATATGTAATTTCAAAGTGCCACAATTTCAAGACCGTCACGACAGAAATGTTGAAAAGAACATTTCTGAAAGTAGTAGCGCCAAGAATGAACGTAGCATCGTACGGACTGGCGACGGAAGTGAGCCAGCGGCAAAGACGACGGTAGTAAATTTACACTTACCCATGACTGACACGAAAAGCTAACTGTCTAGGAAAGGTATGTTAGCAGCGAGTTAGCGGTAGCCTCAATCGCCTCGAGACACAGAACATAATGTACATGTTTGGGACTGACAGAAAAATCCCAAGAGAAAACTCCATAGCTTAGTTTTTGGAAGCACAAAATTTAAGACCTGTGGCCTTTAAGCCCAACTTGCTTTTTTTTTTTCTAACAAATTTAAGACATTTTCAGACTTTAACTTTAGATGCACGAATTTATGACATTTAAAGACTTTTTAAGGATCTTCCAACAGCCACAGCATGATGCTGCCGGCACATTTCTCTTTGTTTTGATTCCACGAGTTTAGCATTCGGCTACCTGCTTGTCCTGCGTGGAGTGTAGATCAGATGGAGGGTGAGCATAACGATGCCGCTCTCAGGATCTCTCCTTGCCGCCTTGATGGAAATGGAGAGACATTTGCTGAGCCTCGATGGCGCCGTTTCAGAGGCTGAATGCACCCTGCACAGAAAGTCCTCCATCAGACCTGTGAGCAGGAAGCAGCGAGGCGGATTAGAGGAGAACGGACCGCAGAGCATTTAATTCTTAAAGAGTTACGGGGTTCGAGCCAAAAATGCAACCCCGTCAATTCAGTTTAATCAAGACATGGATGGATGGATTTCTGAGACAATGTCACAGGGAAAAGATCTGGAAATGCGAATACATTTCTATACTTTATATTCAGTTTTCATCCTCATTCTGATCAGGAAAACATTTAAATACACTTGAAATGGTAGAACAGAACTAATCAGGTTGTAAAATATATGCAATTCATTCACATACAAGTCAATGTACAATTCACTTCATTTGATATAAATACAATATCATCCTCCATTACCGCCATTCTAGCTTTCATATGAAGCCTTCGTTTTAATGCTGCACTGTGAAAATATCTGCAACGTAAGAAAAACGTCATCATTACGTTCTTCAAAAACTAATTATGTGAACTCACCCTGCTGCCCTCTCTGCTCCTGGTTCCCTGGCACATACCCGGTGAGCTGCACATCCACTGTGCTTTCAAGCTGGCCCCCCACTTCACACTGGAGAACAGTATGAGGGGAGCTCTCGATCGGAGTCTCCACCGGGATGCCGCGCAGGGGGTAAATCCAAGATATGTCCAAGAGCTCTTCACTCGACCTGAGAGATTTATTAACAGGTTTTATTTAATGCTGCTGTATTCAGGATTTGCAAAATACGTCCTAAAAGTGGTAAAAATTATTTAAAGAAACTTTTGCAATTATTTCTTTTGCTTTGCAAAGTTATTTATTCTCAAATGAATTATTGGGTTATGTAAACTTTTGAATTCAAGCAAAGTAACAAAAAACAAAACTCTAAAAAAAATGCTCCTGCTAAGGTTTCTGGCATTTAGGAAATAGAAATAATTTGGATGCTTCTAACAGACCTTCTAACCCTAAACAGGAGACGTCTGGTCTGATTTAAGTGTGTGGCATTCGGTGTGTATACATATCTGGTTTCAACTGTATTTTCTTTAAATTACAACAAACCTCACTGTCTGTTATCGGGAGTTTATGTGCAGAAAGCTAACACTATGCATCACACAACCCCTCAATCCTTTCACTTCACCATAAATCATGACTTTGTTTGGTCCAATAAAAACCCCATTAAAATCCCAGAGATATGAGCACATTCTATAATTATTAGTGTATTGGATAGTCAGACTAAGTTACTCAAACTGAGCAGAAACAAACCCTGTGGAGTTCTGACCGCTGATGGGCTTCATGGTGACGCGAAGCCAGGCCTTCTTCAACTCCATGGTCTTAGGCGTAAACACAAGTGGCACACCAACAGTTGCCCTTCCGCTGATCGGCAAAGCTACAACCAAGAAGAAGATAATCAAGGCAATGGCCGTAGGATTAGGTACAAATCTGTCTTTGGTTTTAAACTGAAACAGGAGTAAAAGTAGGTCTTGAGCTATGGTGAACAATTTGGTTGAAGAACCTTCAGCATGATCCAGGGTGCAAGAGAAGGTCTTCTCGTTACTGATTGGTTTGCAGTTGGACGCATCGTTTGGGTCTTCGGCTGAAGCATAAAAACATAAAGAAAGTATTGAGATGTCTTAGTAGTTCCCTGACTGCAGCAAAAAAGGGACAAAGTCACAACTTGGGAAAAGCAAGAAGAACCAGAGACCTGTAAGAGTTATGTTGAGTGTGGCTTGGTGACCGGTAGGGTTTAAAATTGGAACAGAAATGGAGGTGCTGGAACCAATCAGGCAGGACATACACAAAGGTTCCTCGACCTCTGGCCTGAGGCCACATCCACTCAACAAAACACAGCAGTCCTGCAACTAAAGGACAACAGAGACACAATAAACATACCAAAACAGAGAGAAGTTATCATACCGAGCAAGTGTGAATATTTTTTCAGATTGTCATTTGTACAAAATTTTGAAATGTTTCGCCATACTTTGAGTTGATTTAACATGAATCAAAAGAGGATAAGCACTTTTACGAGGTATTGTAGACGTGTTGGATGCATCCACCTGAGAACATGTGAAGGAGATCTTTCCATGGTGGTTCTCCTCTCCAATGGATGAAGGACTAAAGCGAACGCCAACGTGGGTGCATGACTTTGGCGCCAGCATGATCTGAAATGCACAAAAAAATAAGGACATGAAGGAAAATCTTGTTGTGGCAACAATGAGTAACAGACAACTTCAATACTTCAATTACTGTCTACTAATTGAATAGTAAACAGAAAAAAGCAAGTGTTGCATGATAAATTAGGCAAACTAAACAAAATATAAGACCGGCCAAACTAAACATTCACTTAAAGAATCGACTGATTACTTTCCTTCAGGGGAAGAAAGATACTTTTCCTAAAAACATTGTGTTTGTACAATGTGTTGTACAGAAAAAAATAATAAAAATGGCACCAACGGTTTCTGCTGAATCCATCTCCAGTGAGTAGTGTCTGGGATTGGAGTTAGCTACAATCAGCTTCAGTGTTTCAGCTGTTGGGTTGACCAGAGGAATGTTTATTCTGACCCATCTGAAACACACATCAACAAAGCGCATTAAGGAACAGCTAATAGAGCTAAAAAAAAGAAAAAAAGAAAAAATTGGGATTAACCAAACATCAAGCATTTTAGACATGAAAGCAACACCAACTAGAAACTGAAACAGTTTTGATAACTTTTAGTGCACAACGTGAGTTGTGATATTTTCTTTCAACTTAAAACTTGAGGCTGTTTAACACAAGGTGAGCAAATGTTACTGTGGTGACTTTAAAAGTGAATCACAGGTGCTAGCTAGCAGCATTTTTGAAAACAGCATATCGACCCTTGCACACCTGAAACTAGTATCTTTTACATAGTCGAGCTATTTTAGTAGTAAGGGAAACTAAAGGAACGTCACTGTCCTGGTTCTTGTGCATGGATGAGCTGTCTCTGTTGGGTAAATTTTGTTTTACGTTCCAACAATGTGACATGTGTACCCACTCATACAGAGCACTTGTGTATTCTGATGGATCCCATTTGAGCCGTCAGAATTTAATGAGTCTAAAAGCTTCACTGCGTGTGTGTGTGTGTGTGTGTGTTTGTATGGAAAGATGCACTGACAATGAGCTCTGTCATATCTGTTTATCTACATCTGGCGCAGAAAGCTGTGATCCAATCACAAAGCATTACCCAGGATGAATGTGGAGCACGCTTTGATAGCAGGTGGAAACATTTTGTGATCAGATCACCTGGTTTGCACCACTATAGCAAAGTGAAAGGGCTTCACATTTTTAAGAGGGTTGCTGACCTTTCACCGACCTTCAGCCCCTGATTAAATAAATAAATAAATAAATAAATAAAGCACTCATACAACAGCAGCTCAATATTTTAGGTGTTTGAGTTTAACACACTTTTCAGAAGCTTTACATTTCTTTATGTAATAATATAATTTTCTGAGACACCAAATTTTGGGTTTCTAGCCACTATCATCAAAATTACAATTACAATCCACTCTATCTATAATGAAGTTCAATTCTGGAAATTAGAGGGGAAAAAACATCCAATTACTATTGGATAGTAATTGTCACTGCACAGTACTAAATTTGATGAGTGTTTGAAACGATTCCTTTCTATATATCATAACCTGGCATGGCATTTACAGCAAACTGTAAAAGAAGATTTCACAGACATACTGGGGTATGGAAAACCTTGGGGATGGAATTTTTTTCCAGCCCTGGCTATCTTAGTGCAGTACTGTGTGTGTTGGTGTGTGTGCACCTACTTGCCCAGATGACACTGAGCTTGTGGGAGCGTGACGACTGATGGAGGAAGAGCATAGAGCTCCAGTTGGTACCAGAACTCCCCCATTAGCTCTGACTGGAACACCACACTGGAGAAAAACACAAACTGCAAACATTAACAATGAAAATTCTAGTCTGGAGTCAATTGTCATGTCTTTATAATTTGCTAACAGCTAAACCGACTTCAATATGATCTTTGAGAAGTGTCTCCAGAGACCTACTTGAGGCTTTTCTTTTATTTGTGGGATAAATTTTGGCTCTATAAACACATAAATCAGTTAATTCTGAAACGTTTTACTTTGTCCTTCAAAGTGAGGTGAGGTCAGCATTAGTGCAGCAAGCCTCACCTGCCTGTGCCCTTCCCTACGCTGACAGGAGAGTAGGTAGCTTTGTAGCTCAGCGTCCCCCGTGGGGGAAGTGAGATCTGGCTGGCCCCCGTCAGATCGCCTCCTTCCAGGCACACATCCAGTGTCAGCAGCTCTTCTCCTGGGTTAGTGACCGGTAGCTCTATGGCAACTGAGCTCTAGGAGGAAAACATTTCAAAGAGTTCACCTGTTTTTTCTTCCTTGTGTGATGTTATAAACATCTTTTGATCAATGTGTAGAGGGAATGTTACGTTTTCCTATATTGGAGGCAAGCCTCAGAATCAAAAACCTGAACTAAATATATCCTTTTTGGTACCTTTCTGTTACAAAAGCAACACCATACACACCACAGCTCCTCTATTCAGGCTAATGGTAATTTACAACACTAGACACATATTTTAGCTATTAGCTATCTCAAAATTAGCTATTATTAGCCATTTAGCTATCTCATATTCACTATTCTAATATGAATTATTCATAGCTATTTAAATGCAATATCTATTTTTTTCTATCTTATTGATTGCCATTTTAGTATTTGTAATTATTAGCTATTTCATGATAAGTGTTTTCATTATTTGATAATAATAGCAAATGTACTATTAGCCATTTTATCATTAGCAGCCTCATTAAAAGCCATTGCCAACTTTTTCATTATTAGCCATTATCAAACCCCCTATTATAATCTGTTTTATTACAAGCCATTATTGTCATAAATAATAAATACAACCATTTCAATACTAGCTATTGCTAACTTTGTTGTGATTAGTAATTGTTAGCTATTTAATCTAAGCTACTTTTCTCATTACAAATTAAACTACATTACTAGCTATATAACTTAGCTTAGCTGTTATTGCCTTCACTGTTATTATTAGCCATACCAGGGTTTCCCCCAGTGTATTATAAGCCTGGCGGGCCACCAGGCTTTACTTGTGCCCCCATCAGGCTAAGTATTGCTTATTTAGTTAAGTTTTTGTCAAGTGATATTTTGAAACTTCCTGTCAACTTTAAACATTTTTAACTGAAAAACACAGCAGAGCACTGGATGAATGACTGTCCTGGCACCCCAACTACTGAGCTTAGCAAGTTTTCTGGGGGAAAACTTTGCATACCTTTAACAAATACTAGCAAGGTCATAAGCCATTATTTGAGTTTACTAGCAATTATTACCTATCTCACAATTAGCCCTAGTTATATTAGCAAATTCACAATTAGCTATTTTCTAGAAATTCAAAAATATTCATATCTATTACAACATTTGTTGTTAGCTATTATAAGCTTTTGTTGGTTTTCGTATCTGCTTCTTAGCAGATAGGTATGTTATTAGTTCTTACCTGAGCAACACACTGTACATCAATGACCTTGATTGGTGCTTCTGGTTTACAATTTACCACAAGTGAAAAAATAACTATGTAGTTTCCAATTGAATTTCCTGAAGACAAAAAAATGTACTTGTTTAAGGTCAAGTTTATTGCTTATATAAAGGTCTAAATTGATCTAAATAAAGCACTTTGAATCTATAATAACATAGTTAACTCTGACATTACCTTTGTTGTTCTCTCTCTCATCCATGTCACCATGTTCAACAAATGATACTGAGCCTGTAAGAAACATCAAACATGTTGTCAGCTTTCTTTCTTTTTTTCTTACTTTAAGATTAAATGATTTTAATTTCAGTTCAACTTAAGGATGAAAAGAAGAGGCCAAAACATTTTAACACAATGGAAAAGTCACAGAAATGTCTAATAACAAGTGTGGAAACAGACAAGGTTCGGTTGAAAACTGGTTAAGATCCAGAGGTAAAGAATAAGAGAGGTGAGCAAAACCTAAGTAAACAAGCATTTAAAAGGCGATTGTAAATCTGCACACCTTTTTAAATTAACATATTGTGGAAGCACCTTTTGGTTTAGTTTTGGCATTTAGTCTTTTTTGGTAGGAGTTAATCTGAGAAGTCTGGGGGAAAACATACTTACATATAAAGCTTTTTTTTTATAACTTAAATGCTAAATATTTTTTGCACAGTTTTGGGTTAATTGCTGCTCTTTCAACAAATTGCCTTTTTTTAGTTTATGTACTCCAGTTAACAATTAATTGATTACTAAATTAGCTAACGGTTATTTCAGCAATCGATTAATCACGATTAATACAAATAATCGTTTCAGTTCTGGTCTGGACAAGACAATTCAGTCCACTGGGTGGCGCTGTTTGTCCAATTTCATAGTGACAGACTGAACTGACACGCTTCACTCCTTTATTATTTTTTACAAATATAAAAGTTACAAATAGCTATGCTGCCTTATTATCACTGTTAATGTTAATAATAACAAATGTGTAAAAATCTGTATTTACAGCCAACCTATTAGAGGATAAAACATAGCATAAAAGGTGAACATGAAGATGTTTTACTCTAATATACCACACAGCAGAGGAAAAAAATATAACCTGTGTATTCTCCTCGTTTCCAAGGGGACACAGCCAGGGTGTACGGAGAGCCTTGTCCAGGGTTAATCTCTAGGGAAGGGCTACCACTCAGAATCGGCAGGTCTGTCACTGCCTACACATAAAGAGCATTAAATGATTTAAAAAAAAAAAAAAAAACGTTCTTACATACAACAATATTATATATTGCAGCTTGTCGTTGTAGCGCGACAAGAAGTTCAACTTTAGTGTAAAACAGCAGCAGTATGTGCAGAGGTGGTCTGTACCCTGAGAGTGAGGGTTTTCTGAGTGTAGTTTGGGATGTCCAGCTCAGCGTATGTGGTCTTCCCCACTGGGCAAGACAACACGATATGATCCAGCGGCAGGGGGGGCTCTCCCACTCTTCTGAGGGTAAACATGTGTTCCGTGCCGTCAAACTCATTGTGTAAGCACAGCCTGCCCTGTGGGGGGAGGGGTGAAAAAACAAAAACAGCGTGAGCAACAGGAAGCAGTCTGAGCAGCAGTCACACAAGAATACGACACAGAACATGACATATTTTAGGATTGTGGTATAAAATTTAAGAATAGGTGGTTGTGGGCACTTTGTTAGAGATTATAGTCGTCACATATCTGTGAAGTATGAACCATGAGTCTGCTGTCTGTGTGGCTTTTCAGCTCCTCCTCTACAGCATAAGAATGTGAGCATTGGTGGTTCAGTGGTAGAATTCTCGCCTGCCACGCGGGAGGCCCGGGTTCGATTCCCGGCCAATGCAACCTTTTCTGTTTTTCTCACCCACACCCCTGTTAGGAGGGCAAGTAATGTTTATAGATAAGCTCCAACAGGCAGGAAAACATACAATGGCCACATGTGAAGGTTTTGCTTATTTTCTGCAGAGGAAAGGAATTTTCAGGGCAGAGCTCACTTAATTACAGCTGTTTCTATTATGAAAGAAATGATTTCACGCCCCTCCTGTTAGCACTGTGGCGCTTGCTGTTGTGAACGTGATGACGTAAGGCATTGATTACAAATCAATCAACAAGAAAAGCCATGAAAGGGTTACCGTAGCAATGCACTGGGAGGTGGGAAGAACAGTGAGCGGGTAGATCTGTTTTGTTCCTGCGGGCACATCTATGAAGTCTGGGCCTGAGAATCCTTCGCCGCACACTTTAGCTTGCACACTCCAGTTCTGAAGAGTCTCGTTGAGCTGCAGCAAAGATGCAAATTTGGTTTGTTGTTTGTTCCTTGGGAACTTTGACTTTATTTTCAATTTTATCTTAAAAACAAAAAAAACACAATATAGAGCAAAACAAATACGGGTGAATTTCTTCCTGCTTCTCACCAAAGGTATGTGCTGTGTGACTGACTGCAGAGCTGGTGAACTGAAGTCCAAGTGAGTTGCATTTTCCTATGACATAATATCACGAATCTGATTAGGACTGAATCAAATGAAATGCCATGGGTTCCTGAAATCGGCCTGTGAATACCCGCTGAGTGACGAATGCCTTGAGCTGGTACACTCTGGTATCAAAACAGGATGTTAGCACCACGTTGCAGGTAAGCTCCCCCACTGAGTGTGCCTGGAAACGCAGTGGGACGTCCACACAGTCACACACTGTTGACATTTCAGAAAAAAAAAATAGTATTAAAAAATAAAGTCTCATCAATCTTATCTAAAATAAAAAAAGGGGCTAAAAGAATTCCTCTGAGATTTGTACTTGTCTATATAACGGCAATTATTGGGATATTCTGTACAGCAAAGGGACAACAGGAATAAGATCACCTTCAGGTCAAACTAATCAGAAAACGCTGGTTGCCATCTTAAAGCAGCCATCAACGATTAGACAGGAAATCTGAAGCTTAAGGGAAGAACACGCAGCAGAACGTCTGGGCTGGAGCTAAAACCAATTATAGGAACAATGTCTATGGAGCTAATTAAGATATTAAGTGATTAAAAAGAAAAGGTATCAAGATAAACATCCCTTGTTGGTTGTTTCATTGTAAGAGCTGCCACTCATTCCTTCTATTCATTCACATTCAGTCGACCCTTTGAAACCGCTTCAAGATGGCTCCCATGTTTAAATAAAGTGTAGGACAAATAAAATGTAACATAATAAAGGAGAGGAATTTTGCTTTTAGCTTATCGATTGACTGTAAAATTAAAACTGGAACTATAAAAATAAATTCCCTTAATGGAAACAAGGCACTTTGGAAAAAAACATTTTTCGCTCTAGGATGATTCTTTAATAATAATGGATAAACTGTTATTAAAAACAATAATTTTTAATAGCTTTGGTAAGCTATCCCATGGCAAGCTAACTGTAGCACCGCACTTTCAGCTCAAGTCACGTCAAATAAACGGTTATTTACACGCAGTCCACTAGGGGGCGCCTGTGGACCACCAGTAGTTCAGGAACCACAGTTTGAGAAAGACCGGTTTAGGGTAATATGCTATTCTGGTTTCTTCTGGTGGCATGTTTTGATACCCAAGTGGACAACTGACTCGCAGATGTAATGCGTGTGTGTGTGTACCTGTTGAAGTGTCCGATTGTACATTTATGCCTTCTTTTACAGGTATGGTAACAGTCTTGGGAAGATCGAAGCAATGCGGCAAAGAAACTTCCACTTTGTACTGTAACGCTTCATTGTAGTAAATACTATCTAGGACCTGATTCAAAGAGAATAAGAGCAAAAGTGAAACATGGATGACATCAATAACCCATAGCAGAAGCCTCTTCTTTTTAAGTGTGTGTGTGTGTGTGTGTGTGTGCGTGTGTGTGTGTGTGTGTGTGTGTGCGTGTGTGTGTGTTTGTGTACCAAACATTTGAGGAGCTTCTCTGTGGCAGTGTCTGCTCTCATTGTACAGCTGCGCAAAGAGCGCGTCAGAATCCGCCTCTTGCGTTCGTTAGCGTCAATGCAGTGCTGAGCCCAGACAGTTAGAGCGTCCTCCAAAGGCTTGTTAACCAGAGGCACCTGCAGCACCTCCTCGCAAACTTCTCCAACCTTACACTGAAAGCTTAGGAAAGGCTCGCCCGTGTCTGTTGCGGGAGCAACAAAGAACACGTAAAGAAGATGAAGAATAAGAACGTTACGGCTTGCAATGTGAGGAATCCTGAGGACTTACCAGACTTCCCGGGAATTAAAGTCAGCCTTGCGGGAAGAGGGGAAGGAAGCGGGATTTCTGATGTAGCCTTCACAATGTACACCATGTCTCCCACCTAAAGCGGACGTCGAGGTGATTCAGGAAAAAAAAAAAAAAAACGGCAGCATACAAACGGTACAAAATCTAAAAATATTTATGAAACTTTCGCCGATGACATTTGAAACAACAGTTTCAGTAAAACATGTTTTTAAAAAGTAAATGAATTCAGACCTGAGGGGAGAGCAGCAGCACAGAGCAGTATTTGGTTCCTACAAAGAAGGGCAAGTAGAGGATCTGCAGATTGCCTGGCTGGCCTGGCTCCAGATAAACACTCCTCTCTGTACACAGGAACTCAATGGCTTCACCGTCTGTGCAGGCCAGCAGAGTACAAGAGAAAAGTGCTGGATCAATACATAGACTGCTTTAGTGAATGAGGTACAAAATCTTATTCCTGTGGTAATCAGTTGAACAAACAGCACATCATTTCAACAACGGTTATTTACCATGACTTGCTATACATATGTATGGTTTTTGGTGTTAAATGTTTCCGTTTTTATTTGCTTGGCCTCCGTTATGCATAAAGCAACAGTTCACAGGATCGTACTTATGTTGTGGAGTATTTCTTTTCTCGCTTACCTTCAAACTGATCTTCACCAATCGTATCGGAAGTCGCGCCCTTCTCCTTCTCACTGAACAAGCAATGAAGAAAGAAAACAAGCTAATCAACGCAGATTAACTACACATCCTTCATATTAACATCTGAAGGTTGTTATTCTTGAACTTTAAATCGGTGTGTGTTTTGCACCAATCTTGATGTGAGGCTATCAGGTGCTTGGTTTTAGTTCTCTGGAAAGTATTAGCAGTGCTCCTCACCTGTCATTGGGTGACTTTTGTTGAGAAGGCATGTCTTTTTTGTTTTCCGGCCCAAAAGGGTTTAAGGAGGTCTCCACCAGGACCACCCTAAAAAAACAAAACACGCATCATTTTATTCCGGAAAACTTTGCTTTGCAGTAATTTGAATCCAGTACTTTGTGGGTTATATCTCAATTACCACGCGTGCAAATTGCCACTGTCATATTTGGGTGGTTGCCTGTTGTTCAGGTCGTCTTCAGTTATTTACCTGAAACAAGCTTTTTTGTTGAAATTGTTGGTCAGTGGCATATTTATCACTTTGAGTTGGTAACACGGGGAAGTCAAGTGGACTGAATTCTGGAAAGTAGAAAGTCAGTCAGGCAAAAATAAAAAAAAATAAAAAAAATAAGGTAACGACTGCCACGCGACTACCAGATGCAGATTGAAAGTCTTTCCCCTATCTGTGACGAATCCTACTCACTGTCAGCATGATTTGAGTGACACACGTCTTAAGGTTGAAGGCGAGCGTGGCGCAGCGGAGGCCGAAAGCAGACCTGGCGATGAGCAGAAGAACCGCCTCCACGGGGCGCAGGAAGCAGCACCTGAACTGGACGGTCACCTCGGTGTCTGACCTGCAAACACACCGACATCTGGTATTATTTCATTTCTAGAGGTTAAAAAACAACAACAACAACAAAAACAAACAGGTTTTTATAGCTCTCTAATGTTATTATTCAAGCTCCACTTTTCTGGGACTTTTTGAAGAGTCAGCAGAATCATCAGAGTGGCTTTGCTCTTTGACACAGTTCTCTTCCCAGAAATGCTGGAGCTTCACAAGTGGGGCGAGGGGCTATTTTTATAGCAAGCTCTCAGGAGTGAAACTGCTCGAACTTAATGAGCTGCATTACAGTTCCTGGACTCTGCGCTGAGTAAAGAGAGGTGCAGCATAATTCAGCGGGATCAGAAACAAGTTATTTTCGGAAACACAGCTTTGGGTTTTTAACAAATTTATTTGCCAAGAAGTGGTTCATGCTGATTTAATAAGCATGCAGAGCATCCCTAATTATGACAGAGTGCTTTACTTTAAAGGAATCATGGCTAAAAAATAATGTGCTTGTCATTATCTTTTGTGTAGTGTTTGGAAAAGCACAAGAAAATGAAAAAAAATTTTTTTTTTTTACTACTACTTTTTTACTTTAAATATTTTTGTAACATACGAAAATAAATAGGAAAATGTGTTTGGATCTTGTTTTAGACACAAGGATTATAAAGTAAAGTGAGTTTTACATTGTAAGCTGATGTCCAAATATTTTGTCACGTTTTACAGCTGTTTTGTACTGCAGGGGTGTCGTACTGCAGACGTACTCCGCGGGAACGGTGATCACAGAGCTACCGGGGACGGAGAACAGATGGGCGTCTTCTCCTAAAAGGAGGACCTTGTATCTGAGCGGCTTGGAGGAGGGGTTTCTCAGGCGCACCTGCGGTTCACAGAGAGCAGTTTAGAAAAACAAAACTCGCAGTTTTTTTGTTTTGTTTTTTTTTTGCTGCTGTCAAAAAAAAATCAAGTTTCTATTTCTACAATCCAGTTACTGTGTGTGTGTGTGTGTGTGTGTGTGTGTTTGATTGTGTAACATTATCTAAGTTATTACCTCAGCCATTTTCTGTCTCCTCTGTGCTCACATCAATTTAACTTACAAGGATTTTGTTGTATCACAGAACTAAGTGTGCGTGTGTTACGGGGTTGTAACAGTGTGTGTGTGTGGTTGTGTGTGTGCGTGTGTGTGTGTGTGTGTTACGGGGTGGTAACAGTGTGTGTGTGCTTTACCTGCTTGCTGAATGTGCTGTGCAGACATCCTGACAGAGTAAGGGTCTTTGTTGGCATGTAGTGAGGAAGAGTCTCGTACAGGTGAACACACAGAAATAACGTCTGCACCGGGTTAATCTCACACAGCTCGGTCGACTAAACACACCGCAGACAAAAACATAAAAAGGATTAAAAACATTTTTGTGTTAAAAATCTTAAGATAATATCTCAGTTTTCCTCAAAATATGGGCTGGTGTAATGATTTCATTTCTTTTCACTTTCCGTTACTTAACCAGGTTTAAATATTTCTCTGTGTTGCAACAGCTGTGTGCTGAGGAGCGTGGGAGGAGTTTATTCTCTCCGCAGCTTAATAACAAAATCCATTTCCAGACTTAAACAACCCGTTTGTTGTTTGATTTGTTTGGTTTTAATATCAATAAAGTCAGATGGAGCAGTTTGTTTTTGTTGCTTTGTGAAAGTGCAGTCTTATTTTTATTGCTTTGCTATTTTTGAAAATATCCGATAATAAAAAAAATATATATATTTTTCCGACAATAGAAAGGAGGCGGCAAATTGAAACAAATATTGCATATTTAAATTTTTATACATTAATAGGGGAATACAAAAAATATATTTTCTAAAACTTAACAATTGACATGATTAGGTGGTGAATTAAAATATTTGTGATTTAGATAAACTTCTCTTTGTTTGCCCACTTATCAAGAGTTGATTGCTTGACAGTCGTCCAAGAGCTACGATTCTATGAAGTATGAAACCGTTGGCTGTTGTTCTTTACCTTTATGTTTAAGCTGAGACCAAGTAAAATTAAAGCTTGAGTCACAACAATGCTATTGTGAAGGATCTGCGCCACGTTGCAGGGTGTGGTGTACATCCTCTGGAAGTGGCTTCTTATCTGTAGTAATTAGGAACGCGACAAGTAAGTCTAACCAAAATGAACAGGGCAAACTCATGTTTAGGCACATTCCATACAGTAGAAACAGAACTGTATATTAAACACATACCAGATAAGGGCAGTGAGCCGCAATCAGTGCACCAAGCACCAGACCATCTGAGAAGTCCAAATCAAAATTAACGATCCAGCGCGATGATGGGACACGACCTGAGAAGTCATAGTAATACGAGAAATATTTATTTTCGACAGACAGACAATCCAAAAAGAGACACAAACAGGTAGAGATTTATTTTGTCATGAGAGCTTTAGCGACATGTTTAGCCTTCCCATGGCCTTAGGGCTGTCCCGTCAGACTGCCAATTCCCAAAACCACACACACACACACACACACACACAAAAAACACATGAAAGCGCACATGGCGACAGTGCGACTGCGCATAGAGGAAAAAAATACTAAGATTACTAAGTATACTAAGAAACTGCTTAAGGCCTAATTGTCCATATTTGTACAGTTTTATGTGGCACAGCAACAAAGTAGGTTTACCTATACCTGCACATAATTTTCAATGGCGGCTTAAGGCATAAACCCTACCTGCTTCCCACACTATCTTCCTCATCTTCTGGTAGTTCATGTTAAGCCATGACAGCAAGTGAAGCTCCCGTAGCGAGTAGATGGTGCTGGTCAGAGGATGGGAGCCATCAAGGAGGGCATCCTCTGTGTCCCTGGGGCACAAAGGTTCATGGAGGGTGTCCTCTGGCACACGACTCAACACCAGAACCTGACATATGGGCAGTGATGTTCAATAAAGGTACTCGGCAACCGATGTGCATGGAATATCAGAACGACATATAACCTTGTAGATCTGCATGAGCACATCAGTCCATGAGCGTTTGCTCAGAGACCAAAAGTCAAAAAAGCTACAATCCAAGTATTTCTCTGAGTCTTTTTCCTGAGAAACACAAACATAGACTTACAATAGGGTCAACGTTCAACAAATCAGGACAGAGAACTGTACTGCGGTAAAGGTTTGTTTATGTGCAGGTATGTCGATACCTGCAAGGAGCACCAGTGCTTAAACTCCGCGATGTCCAGCAGATACTCAGGCTTGATGTGACAAAGACAGGCTCCCTGCACTCTGAAGACATGATTATACCATTTGATTAAACGAGGCTATACAGGGGCTGCGGTGAATGCACCCTCAGTGGTATAGCAAAATTTTGAAATTATTTCCATGGCAGGAAACCTTGAATAAGATATATGATAAACAGGAACAAGCTCATTTGTGTATTTATTGAGCCTACCTGAGAAATTCCAGAATAGCTTCATTCTGTTGTAGCACCTGAATAGTGCGCTGGTGTATGTCTTTTGAAAATGTTTGGCACATAGGGATACCAGGTATCATTCTGCCGGTCAAATGCTCAAGCATATCCACTACAGACCTATAGTGCAAAAAATGTGTAGGTTTTTTGAGACTTCAGAAGCAAGCACGGCCAAACAACTGGAATAATACTTTAAATCACTGAGTATCATTCCTACCCACCTTGTATCTTTATTTTGGGTGACACTAAACGCTCGCCCATTGGAGTCACTTGTTTGAACTACGAACACAACTCTGAACGGGGACAACAAGGGAAACGCTGCAGCAGATGGCTTTCAAAAACAATCAGCTTTTTGTGGGATTATGTGTTCAAATATTACCTTCTGAAACTGTGAGGTATACACATGGGGTTTGTTCCACAGGGCCATCCATAGAGGCTAAACCACTTCTCTACAGTCAGTAATACTTTCTGGTAAAATTTTGTTTCTTCTGACTTGGCAACAGGGAATTTTGGGATAGAAAGACTGGCAGGGGTGTCACTTTTAGCAGAGTGATTCTCAGCTTGTTCGTCCATACTCTGACAATATGACAAGGAATCTGAAAAGAGAAGATGACACTTTAGTAATAAATGAAACTGGTCATTCAGGGCCAGTTTTTAGTATTATTTATCCTAATTTATTATTATTTGATGTGATCTCTTCATGTTTTTTGTTTCGCCGGGGCATGGCGAGAAACGATTTTGATTCGTTGACTTTGACTTTTTACCGCAGCTGAATCCCTCACTGTCACGCAGAAGTCATCTCTGACCTGAGGTGTTACAGTACGCTGAGCTGTTGTGGTCAAACGACGACGACGACGAGGATGACGACGTGATCGGGCCAGACGAAGGACTTGGTGTGTTATAGTTCAGGAGAACAGCCTCCACAGACGTGGCTCCTTCATGAAATATTTCAAATCAGAAGCAAAAAAAAAATATATATCCAAACAGATTCTAGTTTCATTTATTTCAGATAACTAAGGCAGCACATTAACTCATTTTTTCCCCCTGTGTTTATATAGCTCTCTCAGTGCAGTACCTGTTTGCAAAACTACATGTTGACTGGTGTGGTGTATCGCCAAGTAGGGCCAGTTTGTTAGGAGACAGTTCTCAGCAACTGCACACACCTTAATCTTGAATCTGAAGAAGAAAACGCACACAAAAAAGAAGAAAAAGTTGAAGGAAGAGATTGAAGATTTCTAAAACCAAACT
This sequence comes from Poecilia formosa, assembly GCF_000485575.1. Taxonomy (NCBI): domain Eukaryota; kingdom Metazoa; phylum Chordata; class Actinopteri; order Cyprinodontiformes; family Poeciliidae; genus Poecilia; species Poecilia formosa. The sequence goes on from NW_006800114.1 coordinate 261,835, forward strand.
AAACTGCAGAAAAACAAGGTTACTTGTTTTTCATGTGGTCACAGAAGGTGATGGCTGTGCACAACGACACCGGTTCATCAGAGCAGAACGACACTTCACACAGGAGAGAGACAACTTTGGTTCCCTGCAGGGTGGAAGACAGCAGATTAAAACAAATTTAGCAGAAGCATTTCCAAATCTGTATCTCAGTGCAATTGCTAACAAAACTGAACTGCAAATAACACCAAAATTGTGTTGTTGTTTTTTTGTTGTTGTTGTTTTGATGTGGCCTGCTGTTACGATTAGGGTGACTCCAGACTTTTACCTCGGTGATGTTCTGGACATGGATACGGTTTCCATCAGGAAAGCTCACAGAAATAGGCCGGATCTTAGTTCCATCCATGGTTTCCACCTCTTTGCATTCCGCTGATATGGTTGTTCCGCTACAAATGAAAAACAGCCGACAACTCATGTGGATGTGGAGTCTTCCTCCTGAACGTTTTCACATTCTGACAATTTACAACCACAAACTTCAATAGAATTCAGTTTCCTGACATTGAAACATGGTGGTGGCAGAGGCATATGTGTTTAAGGGTCAGGTGTAAAATGTTATGGTTTCTATTTACAGTATATTTATTATTTTGAATCCTCTGCCATAAACAAAATCAGCATGTCGATTAGGCTGCTGCTTTCCGACGTAAGGAAACCCACCATGACAGCAGATGAATGCGGGCCTGATTGATTTCAATAAAGCAAATACTCTGAGATGAATAAGTGACTGTGGCTTCGTTTCCTCTGTTATAATTTAGCCCAGAAGGCTTAGCACAGATGGCTTATTGCCACCAATTAGAAAATGCAATAAAAATCCATCTTCATTATTGCCTTGCTTACAAACAAACATGGCAGCTTTAGGCGTATCTTTGTGAACTAACCATGGATAGCCAGCAGTGTGCAAGGTTAGCTTGGTTTCTGTGCCCTTTGACAGCGGCACAGGGGTGAAGAGGATCTGACGGGGGCAGAAGACGATACTGGGGCGACTGAGGACAATGACGACTGACAGCTTTCTATAAGGATGCTGTTCTTCGCTACTTTCTCTTCCTTCCTCTCCCAAATACAATGGAATGGACACTTTGGTTATTCTTTCTCCTGGGGGTAAAAAACAAAACAAAATTAGAACAGAAGTCAAGGATCGGAATGTTGCAGCTTTAAATACAATGCCTAGCATTCGCTTTCTGCTTTCTAACAGAAGTTGCGTGCTGTGCTGTATCGTCCATCCACCTGGGAGTGACAACAGCACAGATGTGCCATTTAAAGCTTCAAATGGATTTAGATGGAGAAACACTCATTCTAGAGGATATGGCTGCTAATGACACTGCACCATTTCTCGTGGCCTCAGGGTTGATGGTGACTGCCAAGCACACGGACTGGCCAGGCCTGAGAAAGCCAAATGCTGGAGCCACCGCGCAGAGCTCTGCTGCGGCGCCGAGGTCAAACCGCCAACGGATGCCTTCTCCTTCGACAGCTTTCCAGCAGATGCTCTGTTCACCCTGAGCTTTCAGCTCAACGATCTGTCGAGGCACGGAGGAGAGCGGGACGGTAAATTAGCCGAGGCGTGAAAGCGTTCCTGCTTTTGTCATGAGGTGGTGACACGTGTTAAACAGGGTGCTTTGAAATGCAAAAGAGGAGAGGGGAAGATAATGGGAGCATATACCTGAGGGAATGTAGGAGAATGTGACACAACGACAAACTGTAGCCGAGTGGAGGACATTTCCACTGGGGCAAACAGAGCTATGTAGGAAAGGGAAATAGACAGGATTATATATATGTAATTATATACTTTAAATTCTGAAACCCCTGTCATTAACAAAGTTATAAACTATCACAACACAACAGAAAGATTGCTACAACTTTGTTGAAATTGGATGCTCCAACAACGAACTCTTTAAATCTGGTTTTGGATTGGAAAACGCAGGCCAACGTCCGCTTCGGTGAGCCAACCTGTGGCTTCTACCAACATTGACTGCTGTTCGTCTGTGGCCAAAGTGGTCGACGTCGTCATAGTCTTCCTGCTGTCAGGTGTCAGTAGCAGAGTAGCAGAAGAGGACGAGGTGAAGAAAGAGGGCAACGAAGTCGGCCATTTAACTCCGTTGACCATTACTGGCAGCACGAAGTCGTAGCTGATCACCTAAAGGAGAGAGCATACGTTGTCTTTACCCTCCTTCTACTGCCCGTATAGTTGTAGTTAGTAGTGAATTTTAACAGAGACCCACGCAAGACATTTACTTAAAACAATAGTGTCTTGCACGTTTTGTCAGTTTTGTGATAGACGAACAAAAAGTAGAGTAGAATTATTCCAAAGTGGCAACATCTTTTTGATGTGTCATGAATCTCAAAACATTCAGAAAGGTGTTTAAGCAAATCTTACCTGGGTGGGAGAAAAGACAAGGAAGCATTCCTCTGTCTGACCACTACCAACCTCCACCACAGCTACTCGCTGGTCCTTTTCTGTTCACCGAAAAAAGACACAGAAACAACCAGATAAGAAAAACAAAACAAAACAAACAAACAGTGGCTTAGCTCTTCCCATGACCATATATATATTGGGTAGAACATCACTAGCATAGTAGCATTTATCAAATGAGATACTTTAGAGTGCATACGTACTTGTAGAGGGCGAGCGGCCTTTGACTGAGAACTCTTTGTATTTTGACAGATCAAAAGTGACTTGGGAAAGAGCAGCAGAGTGGTTTGTTATGGAGAAAGGAATCCTCTGTTGAGATCCAGTGTGGACTCCACAGAACTGGAAATACAACTGAAAAAAAGGGGGAAAAACACACACACACACACACACATTATTTAGCACAAGTTGGTGCTGCAAGTCAATCTTAGGTCAGTAAATCGGAATATAAACAAAAAATGATCTTTTTTCAGAATTGAGGCCACACCAAACATTCCATCCCATAATACTCACCTTGCTGAAAGTTACATTTGGAGGCTCTACTGATCCTCCAATTCTTAGCTTGATGGACTTCATGTTCTTCATCGCTATCTGAAAACGACACACACACACACACACACACACACACACACACACACACACACACACACACACACACACACACACACACACACACACAAAAAGGTTTTAAAAAATGTCAAAATGGACATTAAAAAAAGAGCACCGTTTGTTTCTCTCACCTCAATCTTGGTATCAAATTTAAAGACACAGTCTGGGTTGAACTGAATGCGAATCATGGCCTGACCTCTGCTTGGTACAACGCCTAAAGACGGACTCACCACCATGCCGGGCAGAGGGCAAAGGTCTACAACCTGCCTCAAACAAGGACACCAACATAGAATCTTCAGTTAGTCGGCAGCCATTGCAAAGTGATGTCATGCAGTCGGAGCCGAGATGCATGCAGGTCAACGGATAGAGTACACGTCTTCTAGCATTAAAATATAGATTATGATTGGCTTAAAAGTTCTGCACACAGTGCAGGATTGGACACCTCAAAATAGGCGTGGTTCTGTCCAGAGTTGTGCAGGACAGTGGATCTGACGGATGTCATGTTGAGAGGTACGGATGTGAAAAGGATTCTCTTTTCTGCCAGCTCCACAGTAGTGGGTCCAACCTGAGAGGAAGATTGACATTTTAACAGTTTGCTAATAAGTCTTAATGCATTCTGGCACAACCAGCTCTAGAGAACATTTATTGCGTTGGTATGTGGCCCAAAATGAAAATGAGTTCGACACCCTGCATCATGCTTAAGCACCATGTTATGTTTGATGTTTCTTCAATGCTGTAACTCAAATCGGAGCCCAGAAAGAAAAAAAAAGTACTTCATGTTAGCGAGACAAACCTTAGCAACACAGTGCAAGCGGTGTTGGCAGGTTCCCTCTTGGACAAACAAGTCAAAGTCTCCCTCGGTAGGGGAATTAAAACCAGGATGCCAATTTATCTCGCAGTCTATTTCCATGTGTGGCTCCACCACACCTGGACAAACAGAGAGCAGACTGTATGAAACAATACTTACATATCAGGAAACCCCAAAAAAAAAAAAGAAAAAAAAAAGTGGGCTGCACCTGTAGCTGGGCGGATAGAGTACAACAGCAGGCCGCTCTCTGGGATAACTGGCTTCCAGGTGAATTCTGCTACACAGTTGGACATGTTTCGAAGGGTCACTATGCCTCTGTACTCTGACCCTGCGAGCAGCACTGGGTTGGGGGTGAGCACCAGCAGGTTGCTGGACAGCTCCAGAGTCAAGGGGACCACCTCAGCTAGGATTAGGATCTGACCAGGATGCTGCTGGTTGATGGTGTAGCTCAAGGAGCTGGAGAAATGAAAATACAGTCACTGTGATTTGCAGAAGTACTCTCACACACCTCAAACCCGCCCACACTTTTGGAATTTCTCCCAACTACAAACCTCAAGGGATTTCACTGAGATTTCATGTGAAAGACCGATCCAAAGTGAGGCCGGGCGATTTTAAATAGATTTTATTGATCAAATTTTAGATTTAATTTGAGCATCTCACAAACGCACTCCTCTGGGTTTCCACGGTTCGCGGTGATGTCGACACGCCCCAGGCGGCCATCTTGTTTGTCAAGCTTGTTTTACAGCTTCTGTTTATTTGGACTTTGAATTTTTTACGATGGAATATTAGGGCCAGGCATAGGTCATGACATTTTTAACTCCGAGAATAAAAATCACAGTTTTACAAGAATACAGCTGTAGCAATATGAGAATAAAGTCATACGACAGTACAGTCAAAATAATTCAAGAATAAAGCATTACAATTAGAATTAAGTCATAATATTAAGAGAATGAAGGAATAATTTTATGAAAACTCCAGCATGAAAAATAAAAAATTAAACAAGGAATGTTGAGCCTCTTGTGAAGTTATTACTTCGGTATCAATTTTACAGACAAGCTAAGACTTAAATTCGAACACAACAGAATCAAATTGTTATCAGTAGCAGGACTTTGAAACGATTGAGTGTATTTGGAAGACAGAGTCACACGCACTGAGCTGGTAACATTCGACCGTGATGATCCTAGAAGTTTTGGGGGGTTTTTTTCAATCCATTGTCTGAAAAGAAAAAGAACTAGCCTTTTGAAGTGGCCAAGCACCGTGCTCTGAAACGTCAGCGGCACGATGCTGTGGAAGAAGGGAGGCAAGACTTGGGACAGCATTGAGGAGCCCTGCAGCTCAACGCAGTCCACCTCCAGCTCAACCCAGATGTGCACCGGCAGGCGATTGACGAGATGCACGTTCGTAGCGCACACTGAATGCAGAGCCACTCTGCCGAAGTTCACCGATGAGGGAGCTGTTTGAAAAGAGGGACATTTTATTAATATTGCTTAGACACATTCATTTCTGCTCTGTCGATGGTTTGGAAAAATAAAATCCTACTTATGTCGACGTGGTAGAACTCCAAAGGATTCAGAGTCCTCCTACAGTCTGCCACCTGCTGCCTGGTAGATGGAACTGTATTCACTGCTTCGAAAATCTGCAAAGAGTGCATGAGAAAATGTAAACAAAACGCACATACATAAAAGAAAGATATAACTGAATTAGATATCATTGAGTCACTTTGTATCTAACCTGATTGTCCCCGCTGTTTGTAATTTCACAAAAGTGTTTTGAACTGTAACTAGGGTTCACGTCTGAGTTCTTGGTGCTGTTCAGGTTTGTGATGCTGAACTCAGGAGGAACTAGTCCATTATGTGTATCAATCTCAAGGACGTCATCATCCCCGGTCTGTGGCTGCCTAAAAACAAATCACATAATCAAGTTGAATTGTGTGGCTCTACAGTAGAAACTGAGAAAATAAAAATGTTCTCTTCAAATTTAAAGAATACGTGTTTTCCTCAAAGGAAAACTAAAATGTAAACTGTAGAGTTTGCAAAGCAAACCTCTCCCCGGTCTTCGCATACCGTCTTTGATGAAGTTGTTTGATAAAGTTCATGTAAATCTGCTGGTTGCGCTGTCTCAGCTCTTCCTCTTCCTTAGTGAAAGCATAGGTGGGGTCCACGTAGTTGTGGCGTCGCACTCCGGTAAAAATGGTCCTAAACAATGTCAAAACAACAAAAAAAAAAAGAAAACATTGGTAAACTTTGGTAAAACACAGAAAACACACACACTAAAAACATCCAAAATGTATTTTTCTCCCTTGCTGTAAGAGTTCCTTTTAAAAAGTTTTTGCCTTTCCAAACTCAAAGTTCCAGAAACCACAGGTTATAAAAGGTTTGATACAGTTTCCAGAAGTGTGGCTCATTCATCTCTACCTGTATTGTGCGTGTGGTGATACTGGTCTGATGCTCGCGGGGCGATCGTTGGGGAAAGCCAGGAACTCGTCTATATCTGTGACTGGGCGCATCTCCCTGCTATGCTTGTGTAGCTTTGCGGCGGCAATACGGCCCAACATGCTGCAGTGATCCAACTCTTTCAACCGGACGCAGGGCCGTAACCCAATGGGACACTTTAGAGCTGCAGCGACACAGGAGGTCATTTCTGTTTCTGCAACACAATCGTCATTAGTGTGTAACACTCACCAGAATGGAGTTTTGGTTGTGGGGGTATCCTCACACTGTCACATATTGCAGATAGGTGGAGCAATATTGTGTGGAAGCAGCCGACTTCGTTGGAGCTGCCGTCTTTCTGAGACGCAACCCAACCTAGGACTTCTACCTTCTGACGCACATGGAAGGTTCCCTGCTGCCGTGCATTAAAAGTCAAAACTACATCCTGGAGAATATGGGGGTGAGGGGGAAGCTCCTCTGTTAAAACTGCGGGGGTTTATAAAGCACCACCTAAAGCTGCCGACCGTCTCACCTGGTACTGCCCAGGGGCAATGGTTCCCGTTGGTGGATGGGCAGTAAAGTGTGCTAACTTGCGAAAGCGGAATCTGATTGGAAGTTGAGGGCAGTGGTTCTGGAGCACGCACAGAAGATCTGAATGCCGGCCCATTGCACAGTGGGAGAAATCAAACGTGTCAGAGGGTGAGGGAACCAGAGCCACGGGTATTCCAGAACCGGTTACTGCCACCTCCACGCTGCTGTCAACTAAATTAAAACAATAAGCTTCATTAAGGCAATCAGTCCCCATTTGTTCTGATCCTCTTTAATTTTTGGAATATACTAGGAATGCATTTTAACATTCGGTCTGTAGAGAAATCTGTGCTCTGTTCAGACATTAAGATGGTATATTGATACTTCTTACAGATTTGACACAACTTTCCAGTATCACAACAACCGTATCAACATGCTAGTAAAAGCCATTAACATTAGCTTTGTAACTAAAGTTAGCTTCTTAGCTAATTTTGATATAAAAGCAAAGCTTAACATACCAAATGGAGTGAGTCAGTTTGAGCCAACATGAGAGTGGTAGCCTACATGTCATTGACAGCATTTTAGCTAAATATAACATTTTAGCTCATTTGGGTTAGACAGTTTACATTACTGGATGGAGTAACACAATATTAGTCAACATGCTAGCATGCTACTGACATAATTTTAGTTAACGTTAGCATTTTAGATCATTTTAGCTCAAGCGCTATTATTTACGTATGGTAGAGAGTAAGACAAAGTTTGTTAACATGCCAGGAATACCCCTCATGATAGTGACATAATTGTAGCTAACCTGTAGATAATTTTACTATAAAAGTAAACCTTAAGATACTGCATGGTACAAGTCAATGTTATAGAACACAGGGATTTTAGCAAACTTTAGCATTTTAGTTAACTTTAGTTTATACACCCCTTTATTAGATGGAACATGTAACTATTAGTCAACATGATGGGCTTTGAAACTCAAACTTGAGGCCCACAGAACCTAACTTGGCAGCATAATAGCCCTTTTTAGTCCAGTCCTCAATAACAATTTCAGCACCGTTTTCCTGTGGGAGTACCTGTAGGTTGAGTGAAGCCATGTTTGCAGCTCACAATATCAAACAGGAGAAACAGACAGTAGTCCTGTCGCCCAGGTGAAGTACTACGCCACCCCCTGTCAAGCAGAGCACAAGGAAACTGTGAAATACAGATACGGATTTCTTGTTGCTACCAGCTCCTCGTTAGTATAGTGGTGAGTATCCCCGCCTGTCACGCGGGAGACCGGGGTTCGATTCCCCGACGGGGAGTAGCATTTATTTTTCTTAAATTATTATTTTTTTCATTATTATGCTTTCTTATCCCTTTGATGCTTTTAAAGTAGGTCAATCCTGATTAACGTACATGCATTGCCTTGAATTAATATTATCAATCTACTGATACTATAAACTAAAACTAAAACTATATGAGCTAACACAAAATCTTTCCTTTACATGAATTTCCAACAAGTCTTTGTAGTGTTTTAGGACAAATGTACCTCCTGGGTTTGGGACTGAATCGTACTGCCACTGTGGTAGTGTTATAAGGACTCAGTCGACCATGTGCAGGCACACACTCCAAGACCTGGAAAGCAGAATGCCTGGTTGAGCTGCAGTTCTTCATTCTCTCCAGCAGGGTGGTGCCTGTGCTCTTCTGAAGGTCTGTTCCCTGCAAACACAGTAGGAACACTGAGTAAGATAATGATTTTGGTCTCCTTCTGCACTCCCTCGCCCCCTTGCAAAATAGAGACGTTGTTTTCAAACTCACTGCCTCAATACCAGCAGTTTTATCCATCAGCAGGCAGACCCAGTCACAAGAAATGGGAGAGTTATTTCTTAGTAGCACTTTCTTCTCGCTGAAGGCCCCAAAGTAGACAGGTCCAAACCACAAACAGGGAAGGGGGAAGCCCTACAACATGTTCAAGCAATTAAAACAGAAATGTTAATAATAATAATAATAATAATAATAATAATAATAATAATAATATTTTTAAGATTTACAGTTTACAGTGTCTTAGAAAAGAATTTAAACTACATACATTTTTCCTGCGGTCACATTTCGATGTAAAAATCACCACACCACATCTAGCATTTTGTATTTTGCATGTAACACCGTCATTCTATCTATGTGTGACTTTGAATCAATGTACCTGCACGTCAGAAACCTCAAGATGCTGCTCCACCACTTCAGCCTGGATCCTGAGAACAACATCTGGACAATCCTGGAGCATCACCCTCAGGAAGAAATATGCCAAGATCACAGTTGTCATTATCCAGTTTGAGTAGAGACCGAAATACCATTTCAGCAGACAAAAATGTCTAATAGATAGTTAATTATAGAAGCTACATTACTTAATTTTTTTAAATAAATGACCTTCTAAATAGTTTCTGATTCTTGTAATACATGCTAAATATTCACAGTAATGACTGTTGGTGGTTTTAATAACATACAGAGCCTCTTCAGCAATAAGCCCAGGTCTGTCCACACGCAGTTCTGCTGTCAACCACAAGGTGGTGCCAGCTTCTATGATTCCGTGTGACGGCAAGAACTTGAGGGAGAACGATTCACTCCTTTCATACTTCACTTTGAATCGACCTTCAGCAGTAACACACACACACATACACAAATGTATACAGCCTGGATGACTATCATAGTGCCATAAAATATCACCTGTCAAATAACAAACACCTGACTTACCAGGTGTTGATCCGTTGTTGAGAATTGGATGCATTTTGTTGACCACTTGACTGCCGGCGACAAGGCATCCAAAGTCTAGCAATGAGTCCATGATGAAAGAGGGAAACCTGGGAAGTCTGCAGTCAGAGACGCAGCATTACTAGCACCGAAAACACAATTGACAAGTGTGGCTGAAAACAGCTTTTCCAACTTAGAGAACTTCGTACCCTGTTACTGGAACTTCGAGGATCTCCTCCTCGTCTATACATATCCGAATGGAGTCTTTGACCTCCTCCTTCTCAGTGACTGGAGAGAACTCCAGGGTGCCTCTAATACAAAATCCCGGTGGCAAAAACCAAGGTCGACCCAATCTGATTAATTTAAAGATCTTTAGGGAAAGAGAAGTCAAAGAGAAAACTATACCATTAGGCGCAGATGGGTTGAAAGTGGTGCCACACCACTGGAACATTTTCAAATCTTTGCCTTTACAACCACAGACCTAAACACTGTATATAACATTGCATACAATGCCATATACACTATGTACACATTGTATACATTGCATACAATGTATGCAAAACTTTTTGCATTTACTAAAACTAGATTTTAGTTATGGCATGCTAAAATGTAGTAATTAAAAAAGTACTTTTCGAAAGCTCTCATTGTTTGCTCAGTGGTTGTGAAACGAAGACTGAACTGGACTGTTTCTTTCTCATTTGTTTTAGTAAAAAAAAGTTTATATTAAATAACGTCCGAAAACTCTTCATATTTTTATTGTTTTAACAGCAAATTTCATAAATATGCAAAAAATATAACCCAGTTAATACAATAAATGTGCGTCTATATCCGTAGTAGCATAGTTGGCCGTTTTGTAACTCATGAAATTGATCAGCTTTGAAAGAAACCCAGCCAGCATGCCTAGGTGGGCCCCATGTGGGGGAAAGGAGGGCTGATATATGGGTCCCATATGGGTTTGTCCGGGGGTTCCACAGCCCCCTATGTGGGCTGTGGCCCTATATGGGCAAACCCATGTGGGGCCATCGTGGAACCCGCGGACAAACCCATATGGGACCCATATGGCCTGCCCTCCTTTTCCCCACATGGGGCCCACCTAGGCATGCTGGCAGGGAAAAATGAGGTTAATCACATTTAATTCAATATTTAATAAAGAGAACTTTTTCGCATGTCGCTGGGTTGGGCAATGTTTGTAAATGCATACTTTAAAACTACTTTTTGCATTTACTTAAGTTATGTTTGATACATCAAGCCAATAACAATAACAACAATTTGTTACAAAGAAACGTCTGAAGCGGCAAATACTTCGAGAAGCTTACTTCTTATTCGATGTAAGCTAGCGAACTCCGTCATTTTGTTGTAATTGGCTGGTTAATTAACTAGCAACAATATGCATATTTGGTAAATGCTCAACATTTATTAATTCATAACCACATTTCATTCCCAAATACCTGTAAATACGTTACCTTCAGCGCTGGCTTTTCAACAAATATCTTCCTGGATATTTTCCCAATATTTGTAATCGAGACTGCCTTCTTGTAAACTTCCCCAACTTTCATATCCTTGAATTCTAGAAACGGGGGTTCCACTCGAATACCCTTTGAAGACATAATGAGTGCCTCTGCAATTATAATGCAGCTAAAGTCACAGAAGAAAGTAATTGCTTTTATAGCCGCGGAACAATGGCGTACTTAATTCAGTTTGTTGACCCATACGCCGTTAGTCAACTTCACCGTTGCTACCCAGACATGAATAGTGAGAGCTCAGGTGGTTTCTAGGATACTGCGCATGCTTGTTTTTTCCTCCTTGGCCAGCACAGGGGGGCGGAGCAGCCTCTGTCACTGCACTACTTCCAATGGCCTCTTGACTTGTTCAGTCGAGTTTTACTTAACACTGTATATCAAGCATACACCAATTATAAACCAAATGTTGCCACATTGTATTAAAAAGTATTGCATCAAACACTACTCATGTCTTTCAAGGAACACTGTGGAATCGGAACGAGCTACCTTAATTTAGTACTTCAGCTCCCAATCATTATAGCCTTTACTGACAGACTAAGGATTATAATTGTTCTTTCTCCGTTGTGAAATCGTGAAAGAAAAATTAAGTTTTCTCCATAGCACACAGGGTCAAAGCCATTCATACACATTAAATACAGATGACCACAGCAGGCCAATAATAAAAAAAATGTTTGCATCATTATGCTGAGGATTTGTTTTTCTTAATACTAAAATATAATTTTAGATTCAGAATAGTTGGTAAAGTATTTTGGGTTCATTTCTATGTAATTAAGTAATGGAAGTTTGGTGAAAGTTATTCAGTTTGAAAAGTATGTTTGAAAGAAAAATGTCCAAAACCATCAAACTTAAAACCTACCATGAGTGTGAAACCGCTGGAGAGTTTGTTCTATAAAGTTGTTTCCCTGGACAATCATAATGGACTTTGTATACCCTGTTATAAAAATTCACAGTTGATCAATTTTGTAAGTAAACTTATTTATTCTACAACAAAATGAATAGTTCCACCTACAACAAAAAGCAACAAAATGACTCTCTTTACAAGAAAAATAATTATATACTTCAACCTAATGTCTTAAAAAATTATTTCAAAGAACAGCCATCCATTTCCCATATTTCATCATCATAGACATTAGATTTAGATATATTATTTGTGCTGGTGGGATCTTGACCGCTGTGGGCCGTGGCAGTCTTTTCTTCAATACTTTGGACAGACTCTCTAGAACTTTCTTCAGTTCTTTCAGCAGATTCACTGCCTAAACCTTCAATATCTCTGCTGTCCGGGACAATTAGAGTTTCAAAATGTCTCTCATCGTGAACATTGGAGTCTGATCGGGACACGGGCTCTTCTTCAAGTTCACTGGTTGCAGAAACTGTCAGGTTTTCCTGATTTATCCCCTCTCGGTCCTGAGATCCGTTTTCCAGCCCGAAAAAGTGGTTGCGGACAACATATCGTACACACTGCAGCAGAACATTCCTCTCGTGGCGGATGTCTGGGGCCAGTAACTACACAGAGGGGGAAATAAAAACAGTAATAAGTTAAGTGATAATGAATATTTTGATGGATGGGCAATGGAGCGAATTAGACTGAAAATGACATTTGTTTGAGACGTACCAATCATGTTCGTTCAGATCTACAACTTTGTAAAGCTATGACCTCCTAATGCCAATTTCAGCTAATTCCAATTTCTCTCCAAGAACTACAATTACAAGAGTTTTTACTACAACTTACTCTATTTTATTTGCCCTTAAACTTAGTAAGGGCTAATGTCTGTTATTATGGGGGTGATAGCCCTACAAGGGCAAATAGCGATTAGCCTTTTTAGTAAGGGTAATATAAGATGTTAAAAAGTTTTTAGCATCATATACTAGTCATTGTATATGATGCACCAACCAGCCAATCAGTAATAATGATGTTCAAAGTGAAACCTCTTTTTGACCAAACAGAAGCTTTGTTGGTGCATCTCTTAAATTTATGCTAGTTTTATGTCATATGAAAATACCATTTCCAGTAAAGTTGCGCGGCGTGATTGAGGCGTGTCTCTGCATCTTTGTCCCCTTCCTCCTCTCCTCCCTCCTCTTCCTCTTCTCTCATTCCACATGCCGGGGCCAGAGGTTGGTTGAGGAACTGTCCGAGTCTCGCTGGGCTTTTCCACATGTTTAGACTGACTGTCCTCGGAAGTTGGCGTCCTTTTGTTTAGCAGGGTCTCGTTTTCTCTGACAACTTGTTTGGCTCTCAGAACGGGGACATCTACAGAAAGCAAAGATCTGATTAAACACAGAAGAACTACAGAAAGACACCGTCTAGAATTTGTCTGGAAGAAACCTAGAAGCGTACCTTCTGGCTCCTCGTCGCTTTCACTCATAGAACCGTAGTTGGCCAGTAATGACCCAAGGGCTGAGCTCATCTGTTTCGGGGCCACAACCAGGCCAGCCATACTGGACTCCTCTTTGTCTGAATCTGGGAGGAAACCAGAAACGGAGCCAACATCTGTAACTAAAACTGTCATTAGTGGATTTACTTCTAAAAATTCACCATCAAACCATTAGCTTACTTATTTACTAACCTTGGTCAGTACTGGCCAGCACTCCCAGTGGATCTCCCCCCGTGGAAAGATGGTTGAGTGGTTTGGGGGTCTCTGCAGCAGTGCCGTTTAATGGGAGGGGCCCTCTGTTACCCCAACCATGACCTCGACCTCTGCCTCTGCCTCTTCCTCTGCCTCTCATGCGCCTGAGAACAAATATTAAAGTATATATATGCATTTTTACAGATCTAAAGTGTCTTACTTAAAACAATAAGAAAAAGAACTGGACTGTTACTCACTGACTCCCAAAGAACAACATCCAAGTTATTGAGATCATTGGCTAAGTTTCCAAGTTAAGAGTTTTGATAATCTTTAAAAAATACTTATCATAACCAAGCCAAAGATGAAAGTCAACCTTTTTTTACTACTTGACACAAAAGTATCTCAAGAAAGTTTTTAAATTAGCCTCGAATTTTCCAAGAAAAGACAATTTGCAGTTTCCATCAGATATTAACAAAAGACGATGCCCATATTCACCCAAACTGAGTCGTTTCAAGAACGCCTCCGATCTGCTCCCGCACCTCCATGACTCTTTTCTTCCTCTCGATATTCTGAATTGTCGGGTAGTTTCTGCACATAAATCAAATCGGAATCCGGTTAGAGAACAGGAACTAAAGGTGGCAAAATATCTCAAAATCGCATGCAAACTAACTTGCGCCTCTCCTCTCTCCATTTAGCAATCTCTTCTGGAGTATCCAGCTTGATTCTTTTGGCCCCTGGTGCGTGGCTCTGTTTTTAGAACATATGTACACGTTAGAAAGAAGAAAACATTAAGTGATGCTCAAGGACGTAGCCTACGCACGTTCTCCCAGTGAATGGCAACCAGCTTTACATGAGCCATGAAGTTGCAGTCAGGTACAGAACACTGTGGATGATATTTCATACAACGATCGGTTATGATTCGGATGTTATCCAGAAAGTGACCAGTGGCAGATAAATACCTTGACATGCTGCAAAACGTGTTCGTCGTATTTCTGCTGGTTCTTAAAGCCCCGGTCACAGGTGTCGCAGTAATGGGAAATCTCCGGCTCCTTCCTGTTTCTTTGCTGTGAATTCAACGAAAGATCCAAATAAAGAGAAAAGATGCTATTATGCTCGCAAAAGTACTCATATACGCTTTGGTTTTTTTTTACATATTTTCTGAGGTCACAACCTAAAACTTTTTATTTTATGTGATGGAACAACAGATTTGTAAATATTTGTAAAGTGGAAGGACAAAACAGTTCATGAAATCTGAATCAGCAAAAGATTTTTTCTTTAGTGCAGAGGGCACCAAAATGCCTTCCAGTCCAAGGGGCCCAAATCCTTGTAAATCCGGGCCTGGATATCAGAGCAAGAAGGGCTGAAAACATTTAGAAAACCTTGTATCCTATTTATTTAAATGTAAGTATGACAAAATATCCATGTTTGGGTTTACGTAAGACCAAATGAGAAAAAGTTCAAAAAGTGATGGATATTTTTTTTAAAGTCACTGAAGTTAATAAAGATTTTTTTAAAATAAACAAATAACCTTTTTGCCTTGATAGGGAGGTCTGTAGTTCTGTCTGCCACCGGGAGATCCAGCTTGACACCACTCACCGCCAAAATGCTGATCTGAGAAGAAATCCACGATCAGACAACTTTCATGCGAATCAATCCTAAAATGTTTACAAGTTAAAGAGGCAAACATTTGCTGTTATTAATAGGCCTACCAGATCATAGCTGGGGAACTGGACTCAAACGCTGAAATACAAACTGTATAATACACTTACTGAATTGTGGTTTAGGTCCATAGTAAGCAGGTCCATTCTCTTGGCCGTGATAGTAGCCGCCTTGGCCCCAGCTGGGCTCAAAGGGCGTTTGTCCCCAGCTCCACATGCTGGGGTGGAAGCTGCTGGAGCGGGGCTGCTGCTGCGGCTGCTGTATGAAGTTCGGTGGAGGACAGCTGAAGTTCGGTGGAGGACAGCTGAAGTCCGGGGGAGGGTAGCGTTCAGATTCACTCATTTCTGTCGGTCGGTCACTATTTATTTAACCGCTGTTGGTAATGTTTAGCAAAACTCTACTAAAACTTTTCCTCCGCGTACCCCTTCTGAGCGCACATGTTCTTTCTGGAGTTCGTCACTTCCGTGTCAACAGGAAAGACACTGTGCTACGTTCAAAGATGTCGGAAATCAAAACTCTATTGAAGCTTCTCGCGAAGCAATTCATGGACACAGACAAAAATAGTTTAATTTAATCAAGATTTCGAGTATGTTAACAAATTAAATTGCAGGGTTTTTCGTCAGACGGTTACCAAAATACTAGTGTGATAGTGTGATCATGCTTTTTATATATATATAAAAAGCATATCCTTGTAAATATATATATGTATATATGTGGTGGATGTAGCAATACCAAGTGACAACAACATCAGGAAAAAGGAGCACGAGAAACTGGAGAAATACCAGGGCCTCAGAGAGGAACTGGAGAAGGCCTGGAAGGTGAAGACCACAGTGGTGCCTGTGGTCATCGGGGCCCTCGGGGCAGTCACCCCCCAGAGGCCTGGGAACCCTCAAGCTCCCAGGCCTCTGGG
>NW_006800114.1:278039-307437 GCF_000485575.1 Poecilia formosa
TTTTATATCCAAAGATCCAAATATGGTTAATAGTGATTAATAATGTTAATAATAATAATAATATTTGCAAAGGAGCGCTTCTAAAATGGATCTGAAAGTGATATGCTAAATCGGGTATTTTCAGCCCATGTGAGCGGATCTGGCAACCCATCAGTTTCCTTTCGCCGACCTCTTTCTGCACCGCGTGTGGAGGAACGAAGCAGTGTGCGGTGAAGCTAAACTTCAACGCTCTCCTTACCGGGGAGCCTCCTAACAGACATACAGGACTAATTTTAAAAAGATGTTAGTGCTATTCGAGACCGCTGCTGGCTACGCCATCTTTAAAGTAAGTGTAGAACTTTTTTCACAATTATTTAAAAGCGTCATTCAGATTTTGATACTTTTTGCATGCGAAGTTAGCATGCAAAAATTAGCTCCGATTAGCAACGTAACTCGGAAACTGTAACTGGTTGGGATTTACATTTTGCAGCAGCGCGTGACAAAATGCAGTTAAAGTAGTAAATGTGCTGGTCGTGTTGGGGGATGCTACATTGTATTTTTACGTATCGTGTTAATGTTTGTCTAAGCTATGCTAACAGAGCTAGCATTGCGACGGGCCTGTAACCACGTGTGAACATGGAGCCTCATCTGCCTGTTTATTTCAATGGCTCAACATGGGGGGCAATTTTAAAGCTTTTTCGGCCAGAACAAATCAATCTGCTTTTGGTTGTGATAGAATTACATACAGTGTCAAGAAGTGTATATTCCTCTTTTGATCATTACTTAATGTATTAGGAGTCTTAAGTCAAAAGCTAAGAAGCTCTTATAAAAGGGGACATGTAATTTTTAAAACTACATTAACAATGATCCAGACTTGCTTCAAATCAGTCTGCTTCATGTAAAAAACACAAAAACAAACAAACAAAAAAATACACTTTCTAATTCAAATGTTATTTGTTGTAAGGGTTTCCCGATACAACTTTTTCACTTCCCATACAATAACAATATTGCCTCGTTGAGTATTGGCCAATATCAATATTGACCTGATACATGTCAGTGTGAATCCTAAATATTTTTATAACTTATTTTGTAGTGTGGAATGTTAAAAAATATCTTAATCAAATGATCTTACTAAACGGGGAACAATAGTAAATAACACAAGGTATGAGAACAACTGACCCATTTATTATTAATCAATGTGCAGGACAGGAGTGCTGCTGAATAGAAATGCTGAAGTAGAGTGCAAAGTTAGTAGATCTCATGTTTCTGGTTACCATGTCTTTTAGGTCCTCGATGAATCCAAGCTGCAGCAGGTGGACAGCCTGTACAAGGAGTTTGAAACTCCTGAGAAAGCCAACAAAATGTAAAGTTCAGACATTGTACATCCTGTAAACCAGTCAATGGGTTGCCATTCAACAAAACCTGACATCAGTTGTTTTTTTTTTGTCGTTTTCTTCCTCCAGACTGAAACTGAAGCACTTTGAGAAGTTCCAGGACACAACAGAGGCCTTAGCAGGTACTGCATTGTTCTCCTTTATGCTTTTTGACATGCAGTCTGGTCTGTGATGTATGTCTGTGGCTGATGGAAACATGAGGTATCCCACACAATCGTCACTACCACTGAGACCATAACATCCTCAATGCCTCAGATTTTTTATTCAGCAACATACAATTTTAAGTTTCAGAGTTTTTACCTAATTAAAGTTAAGAGTGACTAAAATGTAAGCTGATACCGATATCCGATATTATTTCAGTTGTAACCAGTAAAGTTTTATTTTTGCTTCTTTTGCCCGTGCATGTAGTAACTGTTCTTCTCACCTTTGTTGCTAAGCTGCCACCGCCCTTGTTGAGGGAAAACTCGGCAAGAGTCTGAAGAAGGTTCTGAAGAAAGTTGTCGCCAAAGAAGCTCATGAACAGCTCGCCATTAGCGACGCGAAACTGGGCGGAGTCATTAAAGTGAGTACACAGCAATTTGCAACAGAAACCGTTATGGCAGGAGGAGTAGATTGAGTCTGACGGTGTGTTTTCCTCAGGAAAAGCTGGACCTGAGCTGTGTCCACAGCCCCGCCGTGGCCGAGCTCATGAGGTGCATCCGCAGCCAGATGGAGGCCCTGATCTCCGGACTTCCTCCCAGGGAGATCAGCGCCATGTCGCTGGGCTTGGCTCACAGGTCGGTAGCTCGCAGGCTGAGGGAGTTGGGGAAGCGGCTGCTGCCAGTGATTACATTTTGCTGTCTGAAAATATCCGTGTGGATTTTCCTCAGCATTCGTCACTACCACTGAGGCTCTTTGGTCTTTATTTATTTTTTTGATCTCGATTAACAGAAAACAGTGCTTGTGAATTAACTAGATTTTATTGTTTTTTTTCCCCCCATCTGTTTTCAGTTTGTCCCGTTATAAGCTCAAGTTCAGCCCCGACAAAGTGGACACAATGATTGTGCAGGCCATCTGTAAGTGTGTAGTTTATATACATATATATGAAACATTTCGTATTTGACTATTTTATTGAGATTTTTGTAATCAACCAAGTAGTGCATAATAGTAAAATGGAAGAATATAAATAAGCCTGGTGCAATAAGCACTTAATTGCATGACAAATTAAAATGAGCTCAGTAATTTCCATTCTGATGAGTAATAGTTTTTGAAGGACACTTTTTTTTTTACTGATTGTCTTCCAGGTGCAGTGTGGAGTGTTGGATGCAAAAGTAAAGCTAATTGAGGTCAAACTTGCATCATAGTAGTTAAGAATAGGGGTGCCTTGATTTATCGGCCAACCGATTTCCTTAATTTTGGGACATTTGGGATTGGCATATATTAATAAGCATTAGGTAATTGTATATAAAGTAGAATCTGTTTGTGATTGGCCTATTCTGTATGTGCAGAGCTTGTAGCCCAGAACTACATTTTGCTGTAGATGTTTTACCACTCATCAAGAATTGTTGTGCGTGTTAGTGATGTGAGTTGGGCTATTTATTTTTTATTTTTCTTCGTCGCCAGCTCTTCTGGATGACCTGGACAAGGAGCTGAACAACTACAACATGCGCTGCAGGGAGTGGTACGGCTGGCACTTCCCTGAGCTGGGGAAGGTCGTCACAGACAACCTGGCCTACTGCAAAACCGTCCGCAAAGTCGGTAAGCTTCATTCGGAGTGGGGGAAAAAACAAAGATTGCTTTTCTTTTAGGAAATGTCGATTTTTAAAACTCTTTGTCTTTGCAGGTGACCGCACCAACGTGGCCACTACCGATCTGTCGGAGATCCTCCCGGAGGAGATTGAAGCTGAGGTCAAGCTAGCAGCCGAGATCTCCATGGGAACAGAAGTGTCGGAGCAGGACATTGGCAACATCCGGCACCTGTGCGATCAGGTACAGGTCTTTCGTAAAAGCGCTAGCACGTTTGAGAGCGGCTGTGATGATGACGCTGACAGTCGTCTTCATCCTGAAACTTTCGGTGTGGGTAGGTCACTACCTCCTCTGAACAGCTGCAGGTCAACGCGAGGCGTCCGGCTGGCCTAGTGCATGTCTATAACATGGATCTGTTGTTTCCTCTCAGGTCATCGAGATCTCAGAGTACCGCGCTCAGCTCTACGACTACCTGAAGAACAGAATGATGGCTATCGCCCCGAATCTGACGGTGATGGTGGGCGAGCTGGTCGGCGCGCGCCTCATCTCCCATGCTGGTCAGTGTAAAGGAAAAAAAAAAGAATCAGTTCTTTGTCACTTTCCACAAGTGTGCACAAAACTTTACTGATATTTTGCCAATGTAAAAAAAAAAAAACCCAACAATTTCGCAATTTCTCATTAATTTATAAAAAACATGGCATACTATTCTCCTACTACCACTTCCGGTCTTCTTCTTTTTCGCCAGTAGTAACATCTGTTTGTCGATCACATGATTTGTCTGATACAAACATTTTTTTGTCATTTCAATTTGTGCAATCATGTTCAGTGGAAACGCAGCTATTGTCAAAAAATGATCATCACTGTATCTGGCCTTCTATTACTGTTCATCTATTTGTTGTTGGGTTTTTTTGTCATAAATGAATGAATTCATAGTAAATTTATTCAGTAAAAATGGACCAGAAAATACTGCTCTGGGAAAACAGTGACATGAGCGAAGCAACCGTGTATTTAAAGCGACAGCAGTGATGATGATGACAGGATGTCGTTTTGCTGAATGCATGTGATGGTTTTAAGTCACTACCTCATCTGAGCTGTCATTAGGAGTCCCTGCAAACAGATTCTGACCAGAAAGATGTTCTTCATCCTCTAATTTTTATTTATTTATGTTTTTCTTTGTGCTAAGGTTCCCTTCTCAACCTGGCAAAGCACCCGGCCTCCACAGTGCAGATCCTCGGAGCCGAGAAGGCCCTGTTCAGAGCACTGAAGACCCGTAAAGACACTCCCAAGTATGGGCTCATCTATCACGCCTCTTTGGTGGGTCAGACTACGGCTAAGAACAAAGGAAAGGTGAGTTCAGGACACCTGTCGCAATAAAGCAAAAATTATTTATCAAAATGATAGTGATAATTTGCGCAAATTGTTGAAAAGTCACCATTTAGAGAAGTACTGCAAACAATTGACACCCAGTACAAAGTAGATAGTTTGCACTACCTTCCCCTTGTGCCTGTTCTCCCTGTCTAAGCTGAATTATTTTTTCAAATGCAATTTTGGTTAGAGATTTCATCATCAATTTAGTTAGTTTTGTTCATTTTGTATAGTTCAATTCAAATTTCAAAAATACTTTAATGATCCCAAAAGGAATTAAAAAAAAGAAAAAGAAAAGTCTCAAAATGACATCACTAAATCAAATGCTCTCCTGTCGCGTTATGTCCAGATTTCCCGAATGCTGGCGGCTAAAACAGCGCTGGCTATCCGATACGACGCACTTGGCGAGGACACGAACGCAGAAATGGGAGCAGAGAACCGGGCCAAGCTGGAGGCCAGACTACGACAGCTGGAGGACAGAGGAGTAAGAGTCCGAAGATCGATTCTGACCCGCTTTTTTTGTCCTCCTTTGTTTGCCTTTAACTCCCGATTTCTTTCCCGCCACAGATCCGAAGAATCAGCGGAACAGGCAAAGCAATGGCAAAGGCAGACAAATACCAGCACAAGAGGTGAGGAGCAACTTGTTCCTGCTTTTTGGGAGTTTTCTTTTTTTTCCCAAGTGGGATTATTAAATGCGTTTTTATTTCTTCCAACTCAGTGAGGTGAAAATCTATGATCCATCCGGCGACTCGACAATTCCGTCCACCTCGAAAAAGAGGAAATTTGAGGAAGTCGAGGGGGAGAAGAGTGAACAGGACCCTGTACCTGTAACCAAGTTCAAAAAGCCCAAAAAGGAACCGGTAGCAGAAGGTGTGTGTATTTCAAAAGAAAAAAACTCTTCCAAATACGTTCAGGAATCCACGATGCTCAAAAACGTCCCCGTCTTGTTTTCTAGAGCAAGAGGCCGAAACGGCAGCAGAGTCTCCCAAGAAAAAGAAGAAGAAGAAGGAAAAGAAGGCAGAGGAGGAACCTGAGGAGCCAAAGGAAGAAGATGAGGAGATACCAATCAGTGAGGAGGTAAACTTCACATATTGAATCAAATTTTTTATAGTTTTAATTAATAATTTTTTTTAACTGTTCTCGTCTTTGCTTTTCAGCCAACAGAAAAGAAGAAAAAGAAGAAAAAAAAGAAGGTGAAGGAGGAAGAGGATGAATGAAGAGTTAGCATAGTGTATATACTTTATTTTAGCTTTTCTTTCTTTTAGCTTTTCTTTCTTTATACATTTGTGTCAAACATTTTTATCCTCAAAAAGGCACAGCAGTATTATGGTGCCTATTCCCTGGCATGAAAGACGAATGTGAAATTCGGCAGATCTCATTTTATGGATGAGAGAGAGCGTCGCTCCAGTCATGGCTGAAATCTCACAGAGTTTCTAATGTTTCTTTTTTGTCCGTTTAATTTAGCTGTTTTCATGTTGAGACGTCTGTATGAAATGAGATCAAATGTGAATGACGAGACAAATAAATGGAGATTTCTCATTTGAGTCATGACTGTTTTCTGTTTCATAAAAATCTAAACTTGTGCCCTAATTAAAAAAACTTACGTAATTTCTCAAAATTTCCCTGAAGCCATCGTTTAGATGTCAAAACTACAGATTTCTACATTGAAAGTCTTGTAATTGAATGACTGAATAATAAGCATTATCCATCAGGATGAAACAGGGTAGTTTTGATTTAGTCAGAGGTCAAAAGAGTTTACTGTACGCATATGAACTGGAATAAAGTTAAACAGATTGTAGGCAATGCTCTTCAATTGCTGACTGTGTTCTATGACTATTTTCGTGTTTTTATAATATAAACCACATTGCTGTGGTTAACCACATTGTCTTGCTGCTGAATTGTGGTATGTAAATAAACATGATTGATTGGATAAATATTCAAGTCAGTGTTAATTAGTCATCGTCATTTATTCTTAATGCTTGATGGCAGTGGTTACAGGCAATGGTAAATTAAGTTATTAGCATTAGGGCTAGTAATGCTAGCTTTTTTTGTCTTTCTAAATTAAATCTCCGTTTAAAAACAACCTTTTAATTCACTCGGGTTATCTTTTTTTATGATTGAAATTAGCTTAATAGTATGAAGCATTCAAATGTGATAAAAGTTAAATTATAATGAAGTATTTTATTAAACATATATATTTTTTTTTATTTATTTAATATGAAGAAGAAGAGACCTCACAGTCACTTAGCTTCTATTAAAACTTTCGGAACAAGTGCTATGGATGAAGGTTTGAAAATGCCACTCATAAAATGGCGCTGAAGTTGCCGTAGAATTCATTTGCGCGTGCGTCAATGGGGTAGCGCTCAGCAACCAGTCATGATCAGGCGATCAACGAGTCGCCGAACTCGATCGGTTTTCGACTTGAAAGTCTTCCCAGACAGCACATGGCGACACTGCATGAGAATTGCATATGTTATGAAGTGAAGCGGAATAGTTTTATGACAGTTTGCTAATTTCTGGGATATATATATACATTTTTGTCTTACACAAGTCAAAATGTCGCAGTTACAGGCGAGGTTCTTCACAGAAGACCAAAGGTGAGACTGTAAACAGAGACGCAGTAACAACGCTTTAAGCTAACTGAGCAGCTAGTTCGTGAAGCTAAACTGTAGTAGAGTCAAATTTATTTAATCTTTGCGGTTGAGTTCTGTTGTTAACTTAGTACTAAAGTGCACGTGGTCCGTAATTTTAGCAAGCTATTTATAATAAACGTAAAGTTAGGACTAGCTGCTGTCATTATTTACCTTTTAATTTAATAGCACTGAAACAGGCTGATCTCTCTCTCTCTCTCTCTCTCTCTCTCTCTCTCTCTCTCTCTCTGTGTATGTGTGTAGGTATGTTGTAGATGACGTCCCTTTCTCCATCCCAGCTGCCTCTGAAGTCCAGGATCTTAGCAACGTTATCAACAAGCTCCTGGAAGCAAAGCATGGTAAAGTGACAGAAAACATAAACAATTCAAATTATGCTACCATGAGCATAGCTGCTTTTACCCAAGAAAACTGGCACATATCTTATAAAATAAAAAATATTTATTTTCCGTAATTGCATGAAACAGCAGTCGTAGCCTCACAAAGATGAATACTGTTCTAGAAAAATACTCTTGAACATAACGATGCCTCCAGGGAACAAATAGTGGAGAAAATGTAAACATTCCTGACAATACTGTAAATTAATGTGGCTTTTAAATGCCATTAATTGGAATTGATCATGATAATGAATCTAAATTGTTAGGATAAGCCTTCAAATTATTTTTTGCAATACTATGAAACAATATTCTCAATTTACATTTAAGTAACCTTCCATACCAAGACATAAGGAAAAACTTTTGCAAACTATCCAGTTACTTGTTGCAATATTGCTGATTTAAAAAGAAAATCCACAAAAACTGGCTATAAATTCAAGATATAACCGCGGTTCATTTGTTACAGTATTTTGTGCTTGCTCCAACAGCATCTCACAGTAGAGTGGAGTTTGACTTCCTGGTCAAGGGTCAATTCCTGCGAACCCAGCTGGCCACTCACATGGAGACAGAGGGAATATCAACAGTAAGACCGGCCTGAACTTTCTTTAACTTTTAACTTTAACTGTTCTAAAACCCAGTAGAGCTGAGTGTTCCCGTCTGTGTTTCAGGAAGATGTAGTGGAGATAGAGTACGTGCAGCGGATCACGGCGCCAGAGCCGGAGGAGTGCATCATGCATGACGACTGGATCAGCTCCGTGGAGGCGGACAGCGAGTGGTAAACGTTTCCTGCTTTGGTTTGGCAAATGTCACTTATTCCCTTTAACAAAGCTCCAGTTTTGTTAAATATTCCCCCCTGTTTTCCAGGATCCTAACAGGATCGTATGATAAGACAGCCAGGATATGGTCTTTGGAAGGGAAGGCGGTGACGACAGTGGCTGGACACTCTGATGTGGTGAAGGATGTTGCCTGGGTCAAAAGAGGTCAGCTTGCTTAGACCTTTACATCCCAGTTTGTAGGTTCTTTTTTTTTTTTTTACTTAAAGTTGTGTTTTGCTGTACAGACGGCCTGACGTCCTTGCTCCTGACTGCATCTCTGGACCAGACCGTCCTGCTGTGGGAGTGGAACTCTGAGAGGAACCAGGTGAAAGCCAGACACTGTTGCCGCGGACACACAGGAAGCGTCGACGCCATTTCCACAGACCCCACAGGCTCTAAGGTCAATATTTAAAGCGTTAGTTAGCGTTTTATTTTTGAATCGAAAAGCTCAGATTAAAAGCGTTTTCTCCATTTCCTCCAGTTCTGCAGCGGCTCCTGGGACAAAATGTTGAAGATCTGGTCGGCGGTGCCCACGGAGGAGGCGGACGAGGTGGAGGAGTCCGCTGACCGGCCCAGGAAGAAACAGAAGACGCAGCAGCTCGGCCTGACCAGGGTGCGCACAGAACCCGACCTGGAAGAGCTTAAAACCGCACCTCCAGCTTCTGACTCGTGTTTTCCTTCTCCAACACAGACTCCCTTGATGACGTTGTCCGGACACAACGAGGCGGTGTCCTCCGTCTTGTGGTGTGACAGCGAGGAAGTGTGCAGTGCATCCTGGGACCACACCATCCGACTATGGGACGTGGAAGCTGGAGTCATGAAGACCACGCTGGTAAGAAGAGCAGTGTTTCATGCCACTATTCTCAACTAGTAGTCCCCACCCAAGTGAGCCAGCTACAGCTGCAGTTTTTCTTGAAATTTTAACATATTAAATTTAAATGTTGTTAAATTTTAAAATGATCAAGAAGAAATTTCAGAGTTTTTTTCTAGCAAATTTTTGACTGAAAATTAAATCTCAGAAAATTTTGAGGGGGAAAAAAACGTGGGAATTTCCAAGTTTGAAAAGTCAAAAATTTCCTTGAACAAAACTTTGAGATTAAAGTTTTGTTTAACTTTAATCTCAAAGTTTTCTGTAATTTTTCTAGAATGAAAAATGAAGGAAATTTCTTAGTTTGAAAAAGAATTTCTCAAAGATTTCTGAGATGAATCTCAACTTGTTTTCTGTCAAATTTTGGAAACCAACACATTTTCAAACTCAATGGAAGTTTTATTTGAGAAAAAAAAACGTGGAAATTTCTGAGTTTGATGAGTTGAAAAATTTGTAAGGAAAAAAAAAGTTTTGTGATTCAATCTCACAAATTTCCTTCTTCGTTCCAGAAAATGTTAACTTTTAGGTGAAAATGTACACTTCCTCTTTTTTTTTCCATCTGTAGTGGCCCTAATCGTAAATTTTCCTTTATGATGAGTGAAGTATATTTGAATTTAATTAAACTGAATTGAAAAATCGTTCAACATCTGATTGGTAGATTTTAATTGGATTTAGAAGTGGGCCAAAACCTTGCTTTTTTTTTTTGTTTTTTTTCTCCACCGCTTTTAGAAAAATGGACTTCCTGCTAATTGGTTCTTTGAGTTGTTCCCTAGCATAATAATATCCCAATAAAATATGTTGAAGATTATTATAATGCCAACCAATGCTGAAATGATGAGCACTTTGATGCCACATATAAATGTGTGGGAGTGGTTTTGTAGATGCATCTGTTTACTAGTAAATTTCTGTCATGTTTCCCACAATGCATTCTGTTTTGTTCCCCCCCAGTCGGGCAGTAAAGTGTTCAACTGCATCTCCTACTCTCCTCTGTGTCGACGGCTGGCCTCAGCCAGCACCGACAGACACATCAGACTCTGGGACCCTCGCACCAAAGGTACCAACTGAGCTTAAATTATCAGGAAAAAAAAGTTTTACAAACAACCCCTCTTCTTTTCTACTTTCTCATGTCATTTCTGCAACTTCTGCTCATCAGACGGAACGCTGGTGCTGTTGTCTCTGACGTCCCACACCGGCTGGGTCACCGCAGTCAAGTGGGCGCCTTCCCATGAGCACCAGCTCATCTCCGGTTCCCTGGACAACCTGGTCAAACTGTGGGACACCAGGAGGTACGCAGATACAAAGTAGTTGAAACTCTGAAAATCATGATGAAATTAGATGTTTGAAACTCGGTTGTTCATAATCACATTGATCCACCTTTTACTCTTGGGCACAAAAACTGTATTTTANCAAATGCTCTCCTGTCGCGTTATGTCCAGATTTCCCGAATGCTGGCGGCTAAAACAGCGCTGGCTATCCGATACGACGCACTTGGCGAGGACACGAACGCAGAAATGGGAGCAGAGAACCGGGCCAAGCTGGAGGCCAGACTACGACAGCTGGAGGACAGAGGAGTAAGAGTCCGAAGATCGATTCTGACCCGCTTTTTTTGTCCTCCTTTGTTTGCCTTTAACTCCCGATTTCTTTCCCGCCACAGATCCGAAGAATCAGCGGAACAGGCAAAGCAATGGCAAAGGCAGACAAATACCAGCACAAGAGGTGAGGAGCAACTTGTTCCTGCTTTTTGGGAGTTTTCTTTTTTTTCCCAAGTGGGATTATTAAATGCGTTTTTATTTCTTCCAACTCAGTGAGGTGAAAATCTATGATCCATCCGGCGACTCGACAATTCCGTCCACCTCGAAAAAGAGGAAATTTGAGGAAGTCGAGGGGGAGAAGAGTGAACAGGACCCTGTACCTGTAACCAAGTTCAAAAAGCCCAAAAAGGAACCGGTAGCAGAAGGTGTGTGTATTTCAAAAGAAAAAAACTCTTCCAAATACGTTCAGGAATCCACGATGCTCAAAAACGTCCCCGTCTTGTTTTCTAGAGCAAGAGGCCGAAACGGCAGCAGAGTCTCCCAAGAAAAAGAAGAAGAAGAAGGAAAAGAAGGCAGAGGAGGAACCTGAGGAGCCAAAGGAAGAAGATGAGGAGATACCAATCAGTGAGGAGGTAAACTTCACATATTGAATCAAATTTTTTATAGTTTTAATTAATAATTTTTTTTTAACTGTTCTCGTCTTTGCTTTTCAGCCAACAGAAAAGAAGAAAAAGAAGAAAAAAAAGAAGGTGAAGGAGGAAGAGGATGAATGAAGAGTTAGCATAGTGTATATACTTTATTTTAGCTTTTCTTTCTTTTAGCTTTTCTTTCTTTATACATTTGTGTCAAACATTTTTATCCTCAAAAAGGCACAGCAGTATTATGGTGCCTATTCCCTGGCATGAAAGACGAATGTGAAATTCGGCAGATCTCATTTTATGGATGAGAGAGAGCGTCGCTCCAGTCATGGCTGAAATCTCACAGAGTTTCTAATGTTTCTTTTTTGTCCGTTTAATTTAGCTGTTTTCATGTTGAGACGTCTGTATGAAATGAGATCAAATGTGAATGACGAGACAAATAAATGGAGATTTCTCATTTGAGTCATGACTGTTTTCTGTTTCATAAAAATCTAAACTTGTGCCCTAATTAAAAAAACTTACGTAATTTCTCAAAATTTCCCTGAAGCCATCGTTTAGATGTCAAAACTACAGATTTCTACATTGAAAGTCTTGTAATTGAATGACTGAATAATAAGCATTATCCATCAGGATGAAACAGGGTAGTTTTGATTTAGTCAGAGGTCAAAAGAGTTTACTGTACGCATATGAACTGGAATAAAGTTAAACAGATTGTAGGCAATGCTCTTCAATTGCTGACTGTGTTCTATGACTATTTTCGTGTTTTTATAATATAAACCACATTGCTGTGGTTAACCACATTGTCTTGCTGCTGAATTGTGGTATGTAAATAAACATGATTGATTGGATAAATATTCAAGTCAGTGTTAATTAGTCATCGTCATTTATTCTTAATGCTTGATGGCAGTGGTTACAGGCAATGGTAAATTAAGTTATTAGCATTAGGGCTAGTAATGCTAGCTTTTTTTGTCTTTCTAAATTAAATCTCCGTTTAAAAACAACCTTTTAATTCACTCGGGTTATCTTTTTTTATGATTGAAATTAGCTTAATAGTATGAAGCATTCAAATGTGATAAAAGTTAAATTATAATGAAGTATTTTATTAAACATATATATTTTTTTTTATTTATTTAATATGAAGAAGAAGAGACCTCACAGTCACTTAGCTTCTATTAAAACTTTCGGAACAAGTGCTATGGATGAAGGTTTGAAAATGCCACTCATAAAATGGCGCTGAAGTTGCCGTAGAATTCATTTGCGCGTGCGTCAATGGGGTAGCGCTCAGCAACCAGTCATGATCAGGCGATCAACGAGTCGCCGAACTCGATCGGTTTTCGACTTGAAAGTCTTCCCAGACAGCACATGGCGACACTGCATGAGAATTGCATATGTTATGAAGTGAAGCGGAATAGTTTTATGACAGTTTGCTAATTTCTGGGATATATATATACATTTTTGTCTTACACAAGTCAAAATGTCGCAGTTACAGGCGAGGTTCTTCACAGAAGACCAAAGGTGAGACTGTAAACAGAGACGCAGTAACAACGCTTTAAGCTAACTGAGCAGCTAGTTCGTGAAGCTAAACTGTAGTAGAGTCAAATTTATTTAATCTTTGCGGTTGAGTTCTGTTGTTAACTTAGTACTAAAGTGCACGTGGTCCGTAATTTTAGCAAGCTATTTATAATAAACGTAAAGTTAGGACTAGCTGCTGTCATTATTTACCTTTTAATTTAATAGCACTGAAACAGGCTGATCTCTCTCTCTCTCTCTCTCTCTCTCTCTCTCTCTCTCTCTCTCTGTGTATGTGTGTAGGTATGTTGTAGATGACGTCCCTTTCTCCATCCCAGCTGCCTCTGAAGTCCAGGATCTTAGCAACGTTATCAACAAGCTCCTGGAAGCAAAGCATGGTAAAGTGACAGAAAACATAAACAATTCAAATTATGCTACCATGAGCATAGCTGCTTTTACCCAAGAAAACTGGCACATATCTTATAAAATAAAAAATATTTATTTTCCGTAATTGCATGAAACAGCAGTCGTAGCCTCACAAAGATGAATACTGTTCTAGAAAAATACTCTTGAACATAACGATGCCTCCAGGGAACAAATAGTGGAGAAAATGTAAACATTCCTGACAATACTGTAAATTAATGTGGCTTTTAAATGCCATTAATTGGAATTGATCATGATAATGAATCTAAATTGTTAGGATAAGCCTTCAAATTATTTTTTGCAATACTATGAAACAATATTCTCAATTTACATTTAAGTAACCTTCCATACCAAGACATAAGGAAAAACTTTTGCAAACTATCCAGTTACTTGTTGCAATATTGCTGATTTAAAAAGAAAATCCACAAAAACTGGCTATAAATTCAAGATATAACCGCGGTTCATTTGTTACAGTATTTTGTGCTTGCTCCAACAGCATCTCACAGTAGAGTGGAGTTTGACTTCCTGGTCAAGGGTCAATTCCTGCGAACCCAGCTGGCCACTCACATGGAGACAGAGGGAATATCAACAGTAAGACCGGCCTGAACTTTCTTTAACTTTTAACTTTAACTGTTCTAAAACCCAGTAGAGCTGAGTGTTCCCGTCTGTGTTTCAGGAAGATGTAGTGGAGATAGAGTACGTGCAGCGGATCACGGCGCCAGAGCCGGAGGAGTGCATCATGCATGACGACTGGATCAGCTCCGTGGAGGCGGACAGCGAGTGGTAAACGTTTCCTGCTTTGGTTTGGCAAATGTCACTTATTCCCTTTAACAAAGCTCCAGTTTTGTTAAATATTCCCCCCTGTTTTCCAGGATCCTAACAGGATCGTATGATAAGACAGCCAGGATATGGTCTTTGGAAGGGAAGGCGGTGACGACAGTGGCTGGACACTCTGATGTGGTGAAGGATGTTGCCTGGGTCAAAAGAGGTCAGCTTGCTTAGACCTTTACATCCCAGTTTGTAGGTTCTTTTTTTTTTTTTTACTTAAAGTTGTGTTTTGCTGTACAGACGGCCTGACGTCCTTGCTCCTGACTGCATCTCTGGACCAGACCGTCCTGCTGTGGGAGTGGAACTCTGAGAGGAACCAGGTGAAAGCCAGACACTGTTGCCGCGGACACACAGGAAGCGTCGACGCCATTTCCACAGACCCCACAGGCTCTAAGGTCAATATTTAAAGCGTTAGTTAGCGTTTTATTTTTGAATCGAAAAGCTCAGATTAAAAGCGTTTTCTCCATTTCCTCCAGTTCTGCAGCGGCTCCTGGGACAAAATGTTGAAGATCTGGTCGGCGGTGCCCACGGAGGAGGCGGACGAGGTGGAGGAGTCCGCTGACCGGCCCAGGAAGAAACAGAAGACGCAGCAGCTCGGCCTGACCAGGGTGCGCACAGAACCCGACCTGGAAGAGCTTAAAACCGCCCCTCCAGCTTCTGACTCGTGTTTTCCTTCTCCAACACAGACTCCCTTGATGACGTTGTCCGGACACAACGAGGCGGTGTCCTCCGTCTTGTGGTGTGACAGCGAGGAAGTGTGTAGTGCATCCTGGGACCACACCATCCGACTATGGGACGTGGAAGCTGGAGTCATGAAGACCACGCTGGTAAGAAGAGCAGTGTTTCATGCCACTATTCTCAACTAGTAGTCCCCACCCAAGTGAGCCAGCTACAGCTGCAATTTTTCTTGAAGTTTTAACATATTACATTTAAATGTTGTTAAATTTTAAAATGATCAAGAAGAAATTTCAGAGTTTTTTTCTAGCAAATTTTTGACTGAAAATTAAATCTCAGAAAATTTTGAGGGGGAAAAAAACGTGGGAATTTCCAAGTTTGAAAAGTCAAAAATTTCCTAGAACAAAACTTTGAGATTAAAGTTTTGTTTAACTTTAATCTCAAAGTTTTCTGTAATTTTTCTAGAATGAAAAATGAAGGAAATTTCTTAGTTTGAAAAAGAATTTCTCAAAGATTTCTGAGATGAATCTCAACTTGTTTTCTGTCAAATTTTGGAAACCAACACATTTTCAAACTCAATGGAAGTTTTATTTGAGAAAAAAAAACGTGGAAATTTCTGAGTTTGATGAGTTGAAAAATTTGTAAGGAAAAAAAAAGTTTTGTGATTCAATCTCACAAATTTCCTTCTTCGTTCCAGAAAATGTTAACTTTTAGGTGAAAATGTACACTTCCTCTTTTTTTTTCCATCTGTAGTGGCCCTAATCGTAAATTTTCCTTTATGATGAGTGAAGTATATTTGAATTTAATTAAACTGAATTGAAAAATCGTTCAACATCTGATTGGTAGATTTTAATTGGATTTAGAAGTGGGCCAAAACCTTGCTTTTTTTTTTTGTTTTTTTTCTCCACCGCTTTTAGAAAAATGGACTTCCTGCTAATTGGTTCTTTGAGTTGTTCCCTAGCATAATAATATCCCAATAAAATATGTTGAAGATTATTATAATGCCAACCAATGCTGAAATGATGAGCACTTTGATGCCACATATAAATGTGTGGGAGTGGTTTTGTAGATGCATCTGTTTACTAGTAAATTTCTGTCATGTTTCCCACAATGCATTCTGTTTTGTTCCCCCCCAGTCGGGCAGTAAAGTGTTCAACTGCATCTCCTACTCTCCTCTGTGTCGACGGCTGGCCTCAGCCAGCACCGACAGACACATCAGACTCTGGGACCCTCGCACCAAAGGTACCAACTGAGCTTAAATTATCAGGAAAAAAAAGTTTTACAAACAACCCCTCTTCTTTTCTACTTTCTCATGTCATTTCTGCAACTTCTGCTCATCAGACGGAACGCTGGTGCTGTTGTCTCTGACGTCCCACACCGGCTGGATCACCGCAGTCAAGTGGGCGCCTTCCCATGAGCACCAGCTCATCTCCGGTTCCCTGGACAACCTGGTCAAACTGTGGGACACCAGGAGGTACGCAGATACAAAGTAGTTGAAACTCTGAAAATCATGATGAAATTAGATGTTTGAAACTCGGTTGTTCATAATCACATTGATCCACCTTTTACTCTTGGGCACAAAAACTGTATTTTAAAGAGTGGGAAAGAATAATAAAAAATAAAAAAAATAATCATAAATATTAATTTCTGCAATTAAAATATTTCCTCCCTATTTATGCAAATGTGAAATAGAGAACAGATTTTTTTTAAGTTGTCAGCAATTTGGTAGACTTAAAGAATGTGAATATATATCATCACCTTATGGAAAACAATAAAACTTTGAATCAATTGTTAATATTAAAGAAAGGGGGAGGGATATATTTACATTAAAATCCAACTATGTTGTCAATTAAGAATTAAAGTGCATTTTTAATAAAAGGTGCACCTTTAACAAGAGATTAAACAAAACTAACAACCCAGAAGCCCCCAAAAAAGAGGAAAATCAAAGAAATCAGATGTTTTGTGGCTCGGTAATTATTCCAACTCATAATTTTTCTGTCACTTTATTCGCAAAATCGACAGTATGTGTGAGAGAATCCATCAATCTGCAAATGCAGATTACTCTGCATTTGCATAGTAATCTGATTGTTACCATGGTTACCTCAGCTCTTGTTGCAATCATTGTTACAGTTTCAATTTGGTGGATTTGATTTCCTCAAATCCACATGGAGTCAGAATTACACATAAAAGCTTAAAGAAAAGCATTCATTCACCTAAATCATTTACTGATTCCATAGTAGATAAAGCAGGACATTGCCTCATTCTGTGAACCGTTTCGTTTCAGCTGCAAGGCTCCGTTGTACGATCTGGCGGCTCACGAGGACAAAGTGTTTTGTGTGGACTGGACAGACAGCGGGGTGAGGCAAACCGTCACGATTCCTCATCAGCTCTCCTTGTAACTCGTCGCAAAACTTCATTTTCATTGGCCGAATCGTTGTTGTGCTTTTGTCTTTCAGCTGATGTTGAGCGGCGGCGCAGATAACAAGCTCTACACCTACAAATACTCGGCTGCTCAGACGGATGCAGGAGCGTAGGCAGACGGCGGCCATCTTGTTTTTGGATCCTGGTTGTTTTACGCAGATTTTCCTTCGATTTAAATGTCTCCCTGTAACCCAAACAGAGTATAAATTAATTTTTCTTCCTAAAACGTGTCAACTTTAATTCAAGTGCTTTGGTGGAAATTTTTAGATTTCAAAAGACAAGTAAACCTAACGTTATGTACAAGTGTTATCTACATGTATAAACAAAAGTATTTGTTATTAAAGTTTTTTTTTACCAAATGAAACCTTGGAAAATGTCGCATGCATTTGTATTTAATCCCCTTAGCAATTAATAATGCAAATACAAGCTCAAAAATCTGCTTTTTATATCTAGAAATATTCAATTTTGATCATTTTTCTTTGAAAAAATTATCAAGCTAAGTAAAGCTAGCTCGCTTCAGATAACATTCTCATACCATTGCCTGGATGGTGGGATGTGTGTAGAGCATTTTTATATTAAGGTTAAAAAAAGAAAGAAAGTAAAATTCTGGTCTGGTCATGCATTGTGACCTTAGTGGATGTAATGTCAAATGGTATGAAAATGTTACAATTCTCTTAAACCAAATTTTGGTGGTTGTAACATAAAAATGGAAAGCATTCAAGGAATATCTATGGTTTTGCTAAGGACTGTAATTTTATTATATACACAGAAAAAAATATGTAAAAAATAATTTAATCCCTAGGTCTATTAAGAAGGTTTATGCCAGTATTTCCTTTTAGGAAATGTCTCACCTCATGAACTTCCTCATGTTTCTTGTCTTGTGGATAAGCCTTTCCTGCTCAGACGGGTTTGACAACCGGGACTTGCCACTCTCCACCTTCCCATAACACTGGCATGTGCTATTTTATCTGCATTCAGACGTTTCCTTATTCATAACACTTAATTTAAGTCTTGTGAGAAACTTTAATGTATCTTAGCAGACAAGAGGTGAACTTGTTACGTCGTTCGCGGCTTTGATCATAATAGACGATCTTTGACTGAATCTGGCGAACAGTGGCCCCTCGTGGTCATTCGCCGCCATTGCAGCGCGTGTGCATATCCTGTTTCTCTGACTCAGAGGATGATGGCTATCGGGAGAGGAGGTTAGCCGAGCTGGTCCGCATAGATGCTCGCGCCGCTGGACAACACTACGAGCAAGGTAGTAGTTTATCCTTTAATTTCACATTCATACGGAACAACAGAGAGGAAGAGAGGGTGAAAATAACCCGACTTGTTGACGGGTCAGTCGCTGCTTTGAATGTTCTTCTGCTGAGACGTTCTCCAAGTGACATTTGCTGTTAGCTAAATTGTTGCTAGCGGAGAAACCCAATTGACGCTTATTTTGTCGACTTTCACGAATTACTTGTCCACCTTATCGCGGTATTTCTCTCGGAAGTAACACGTATCCGAGTGACACCTCGGAGTTTTCTTCTCTTGTCAACAAAGGGGGCGTTTAGTGAAACCGAACACCTGCTTCAACATCAGCTGCTGCCAGGTCGCAGGTGTCTGCTCCCAGCTCCGGGAACCATATTCAATTAGCCCATTTAGCCTGTAGCGTCCATCAGCTCTGTCCGGCTACAGATAAGCCACAATAACAGGTTGTAACTTGATTACAACTCTCTGGCTTAATAGGAACGGTTGTCAGCTTGGAGTTCAGTCTCCTCTTAAAGCTGCTATCCAGTCTTCTCTGGAAAGTCAACAAAACTGCGCTTAGTCATAGTTTGTTACCTATAGAATAATTTGTCATTGTCAGTTTTGGATTTGTTTTGTTGTATATTGTTATTTAATCAGAGTACATTGGACCAACACGGGATCTACCAGGCATACGTCTGATGACATCACATAAGGCATAGGGCAGCATATCAGTTCATTTAAGTATATGTATTTTGCTTTTTTTATTTATTTAAATGTGAAATTTCTAGTGGTTCTCAAAGCATAGGCATAACAACAAAATATAACACTTTTCAAAAGTGCAAATAATTTTCTTCATTCACTATTTCTTTGAAATTAATTAAATGCCAAAGAAAGTTATCCATTGCTTGGTTAGTTTCTCTAAAACTAAAACTTTTGGGTTCTTTCAGAACAGAAAACAGCTGATATCCAAAGATGGAGGGGTATGTAACATTTAAGCACACCTGATTTTGGCTTAACCTGCCACAACGTAGACCTGACCTAGTCT
Organism: Poecilia formosa; assembly: GCF_000485575.1. Taxonomy (NCBI): domain Eukaryota; kingdom Metazoa; phylum Chordata; class Actinopteri; order Cyprinodontiformes; family Poeciliidae; genus Poecilia; species Poecilia formosa. The sequence continues at coordinate 297,512 of NW_006800114.1, forward strand.
TTTGTCCCTTAAACCTCCAGGTTTGCTGCAGACATGCTGAGCGGCGGCCGGGCTCTGCTGGACGAGGACAGCTCAGTGATGGCGCGCATGCAGAAGAAGTTCTGGAAGACCAAGCAGGTCCTCATCAAAGCTACAGGCAAGAAGGAGGACGAGTATGTGGTGGCTTCAGATGCCGACCTGGACTCCAAGCTTGAGGTAGGCCTGCTTATTTGCAATATGTTGGAGGGGGCAGGGTTTTCTGCAGGAAGAGTTGTTGATACCAACAAGCTAATAAATGTGGCATTTTTATATCCGTCTTTTGCCTTTTGAATAGATATGACGACATACTAAGGTAGTTGTAGATATAAAATAAAACCAAGTAAATTTGTGCCATAAAACTCAGAAGTTTTCTAGAAAAAAAAGGTAATTTCTAAATTTGAAAAGTTGAATATTTGCTAGAAAATACTCTTTTTTTCTACAAAATTTCTGAGATTAATCTCAAATTTTCAGTTTTTTGTAGCACATTTTCAACTTTTCAAACTCAGAAACTTCCTTGTTTTTGTTTATTAGAAAATTTACGAGTTTTTTGGCAAAAATGTACTCCCAGTTTTTTGGTGCAATTATGCTACTCTTTTTTTTTTCTTTTCTTTTTCCTATCAGCAATGAACCCTAATACATTGTTGTTAATATATCTTGTCAAATAATGTAAAAATAAAATTTTATTTGTTTTGCTGCTTTTTACTCATTTTTAAACATTTTTCAAGATGGTACAAAACTAAAGGTTCTGGAACGCTCCATTCGCGTCGTCCCTATTTGCTTCCCATTTTTTGGAACTTAAAAACAAGCATCGATACATGGTGTTGGTTTGTGAGGGGCATGGTACTGTGTGTGTGCGTGTGTGTGTCGCTGAATATTGAGGGATAAACTGTGAGCCTGTTGTTCACTCTGGAACAAGATCCGGTAGCCTGTTTGCCCCCTGATCCCTACTCACTGTCATGGTGATCAGAAAGTGGACAGGGAAAAGAAATTTGAAACACAATATCTGAACGTTTTTTTTTTCTTCCCGTTTGCCTCAGAAATTGTCCTCAGGGCACTAAATGAGCAGATCAGATTTGCAATTACTTTAAACCCTTGGATGTTTTGTGCTCTGTAATGCTTGTTTAGTATATATTGTCTCTAAAACAAGGCAGGGTTTATCAGATGCACATGGAGTCAGTGAACCAGTCAGTATTGCGCCCAACACAACAGCTTGTGCAGTACGATCGTTCTGTTTACGTTGACAGATGTTTGACCACTACTGAGGGAGACACACTGAAGGAAGTCTGTGTTTATTCTCCAGTTAATGAGTAACTCTGAACATGTGCAGCTGCGTCGTCCATTTTTCTGTCTTACAGTGCTAAAGAGGAGACACTTTATGTTGCTTTGTGTGAAGTTTAAAGTTTGTTGTGTGTTTTTACTCTAAATCTGGCATTTCAGATGTTTTATGAAAGTGTCACGGAGACTTCTATTTTGTTTCCTCTTCAGGAAAGCCTCTGAGATTCTGTTGCTATGATACATGCTGCGTACTGGTGTAGCAAGCTTTTCACAAGGCAGAGGGATGTGAGTTCACCGGAAAGGGTATATTCCAAAAATCCATGGTTACACTAAAACAAACTAAATGTAGAAATATTACCATAAATTCTCAAAGTAAGGATATTTGGATGCTTAAATTCATATTCTGAGGTTAGAAAACTCAAATGTGTGAAGTTCTCTTGTGTTTTTCCTAAATCTTACTGTTTAGTTTTGGAATTTCTGCCATTTGGTTCTGAGTTTTGATTAGTCGGTATCGATCGGTTCTTTTTCGCCTGCATTTAATTTACGTACACTTTAAGTTGCGAACGCAGTACTTTGCATGTGAAACGCTCATAAAATTTTGCACAATTTTGGCCCTCTTGGTGTTCCGTACGCAAGAATTGCGTGACTGCACCGCACAGAGCAGGTGAAGCAAGAGTTTTTGTTAGTGTGTGTGAGATTTAAACTCTCAACTCCACAAATAATTGTTTGTCCGCATAGATATGTGAGCTTAGATCAGTCTCACTGCACGTAGCTTCTGAGGAAAACTGTGGGAAAAGTGAGTGTTTAATCATCTCAGTGGAAAAATTCTTCACTTCCTTAAAATATGTTAGATTTTTCTCACGTTACAATCTCAAACCTGAATGTATTTTGATAATTGCTATTGTTTTTTTGTAAATTACATTTTTTCAGTTCTTTGTCTCCTTTTTCTCTGATGCGCTCCTCACCACGTGTCGTTTTCTGCAGTTCTTCCGCTCCGTTCAGCTGACGTGCACAGAGCTGCTGAAGGTGATCGAAAAGTACCAGCACAGAATCACACGTGAGTCAGAACCATTTCTTTTTTTTTTTTTTTAATTTACAGACTGATTCTTGTTTAAACCCCTTTTTTTCTTTTTCATTTTTTGTTCCTAGGGTTGTCCCAGGAGGAGAACGAGCTCGGCCTGTTCTTGCGTTTCCAGGCTGAACGTGACCGAACTAAGGCTGGAAACATGATGGAGGCCACCAGCAAGGCCCTGTGCACCTCTGCCAAGCAGAGGTCAGCAGCTGCAGTTGACCATCAGTTAACTGAGAAAACGAACCCTTTTAACTCTGAACGCTTGTGCTTTTTCTTTTTTCTTTCTCGTGTCTTTAGGATGGCGCTTTGCCCGCCGTTGCAGCGCATGTACCAGGAAGTGGAGACGTTCCGGCGGCGCGCCATTGCTGACACGCTGCTGACGGTCAGCCGGATGGAGAAGGCCCGCACGGAGTACAGGGGAGCGCTGCTTTGGATGAAAGACGTCTCTCAGGAACTGGACCCGGACACTTACAAACAGCTGGAGAAGTTCCGCAAGGCAGGAAGCGTTTGGATCGCTGTCGCTCCTCGGTCCTGCCCGTCTGCGTTGCTTCATCGTTCCCGTGCGTTTCTGCTCTCAGGTCCAGTCGCAGGTCAGAGGGACTAAGAGCCAGTTTGAGAAGCTGAAGAACGACGTGTGTCAGAAGGTGGACATGCTGGGAGCAAGTCGCTGCAACATGCTGTCTCACTCCCTCTGCACCTACCAGGTCCGCTGCAGTTCACATACCGTCATGAGTCTGTGTCGGCCTCGGCCGTCAGTAACTAAACATTTCTCTCCTCCCGGTTCCGTCAGACCACCCTGCTGCAGTTCTGGGAGAAAACGGCCAACGCCATGTCGGGAATCCATGAGGCCTTCCAAGGGCACATACCATACCAGTTCACCACAATCAAGGTGCAGCAGGCTGCGTTTTGAATCTGGGCGAAATTCTGCCTTTAGACGTAGCAATCCAGCTTTTTCTTTTTTTTTTTTTATCTTCCAGCATCTACGGGATCCACTGGAGGAAATCTCTGTTTCCCAAAAAGAAGAGAAGGATGAAAAGGCCCGACAGAGCAACACAGACAGGTGAATTTTCATTTCAGTCATTTAAATGTTTAAAGACATTTAAATGACTGAAATGAAAATTCACCTGTCTGTGTAATTACTGAATCAGACATGCAAATCCTTGCAGAAGTATTCATTCTATATTTCCTTTTCCAATTTTGACAGTATGTATTAGTTTGATTTATTGAAATTAGACCAACACAAAGCAGCACATTGTAAGGTAAAAAATATTCTTAAGTAAATGTGTAATTCAACACTTTGAAGAACCGTCTTTCACCAAAGTTACTACTTCAAGTCGTGTCGCGTTTAAGTTGATTTGCTCTTTGTTTTCTAGTTGTGAATATGTGGAGAAAAAAAAGATATTATAGCTTTTAGATGCTATGCTAATACTGCCTCCTTGCTCTCGGGTTGCTCTGGTTTTATTGGTCTTTCCTTAAATTCTTCAAATGTCTTTTGTCCTTAATCTCAGCCTGGTGTCCTTGGATGACGACAAGCCAGCAGAAAGTGCGTCTAATTCAGGTTAGTGCTGCCCCCTGTTGGCTGAAACACAAAATAGTTCAGCCAAGTTGAACAGCAGTAGCCTGTAACAATTCCTTAAAGAGATTCAGATGGGCTACTGTAAACTTTTTAGTTTTTGTTGTTTTGGTTTTGATCAAAATAAAAAGTTTTAATTCTGTTTACCATTGCAGATCTTAAGCTCAGCAGTGATGGGCAGAGCAAGGCTGGTGAGAGTGGTAAGTGATTTTTCTTTCTTTTTTTTCTGTGTGTGTTCATTTTCTGTAAATTGTCCACATGGGGACTGCTGCTCGTTAGTGTGAGCGGGAAACTTTTAGAATGAGTCTGATCTCAGCACACCAAAAACATTCCAGCCATACACGACCTCAGAGGGCTCTCTGGAGACTCCGGCGACGACCTTATGCTCATGGCCTGCGGCATGCCGCCCCCAACGGACACCCCACTGGTCCCGCCTCCTCCCCAGGACGGTGACCAGAGCGAGAGCTGGAGCTTCGGACGCTTCGAGTCCGGCCTCCCACAGCTGCCCGCCTCGGGTAAACTGGCTGGTTGTTTTCTCCACCTTTTTACTTTGACCTTTGACTTCCACTTGCCTACGCTTCTCTTCTTGGCTGCGGGGGAAATTCTTACGTTCTTCATTTTCATAATCAACCATAATAAGCACAAACTGCTTCCTGTTAAGCTGCGTTTTCTGATGTTCAGAGCCTTCTTCCTCTCGTTCTGTTTGTTTAGGTGACAGTTTGCTGATCCCGTCAGAACCAGGGGTAACACTGGAGGAGGAAGATGGCGAGCGCAGCGACATGGCTTTCCTGAAGGACCTCCTCAGCCCGGGCCCAGGGGGCAGCGATGAGTTCAGCAGAGAGTGGCAGGACGCCTTCGGGGCGTTCGACCCTCCTAGCGTTCCTGCAGCAGGCACCGGACCCGCCCGTCCCCCTTCCAACCCACCCAGCCCCACAGGCTTCCTGCCGTCACAGCTGCTGGATCACAGTTTGAGCTCCTCAGGTCCGCCACACAGCGCAGACGGGGTGTCCACCGCGCCGCAATAAAAAGTCTGAAATTCGTGTATCTATAATTAAGGCCTTAAAATGTCTTGAATTGATTTTAAAAAGTAAGTTGACCATGTAAGCCTGCTAGTTAATGATTGGATGGAGAAAGTTGTCCTTAATATGTTAATCACAGGTCTTAAATTTTGTCTTGAAAAGAGTATTAAATATCATATATTCATATTTAATTTTTTGTCAGGCAAAAGTTTGAGTTGCACTTTCAAGATGGTTGAAGCTACCGTTGTTGCCAGTAGCCTCAGTCGTCTTGAGAATGTAATGAGCTAGCTAGAAACCATAGACTTGACTCACCCTTCCTAGCTATCCAGCATAGCCAGTTAGCTAGATAACCTCGACATATCCTTGCTAACTAGCTAGCATACCCATAGCATGTCCTTGCTAACTCCACATACTCTTGTCTAGCTATCTAGTAAGGGTATGTCGAGGCTATGGTTGTACTCTTTCTTGTTAGGAAGGGTATATTAACAGCTAGCTATCTTTTTCTGTGGCTATCATGGGTAAGTTCAAATTGGATAAACGAAGTTCGTACATTTCTGTGGAGCTATAGGTCTTAAATTCTATTCATAGTGGTCTTAAAAAATCTTAAATTTCATTTGGTGACACCTGCAGAAACTTTGACGGTAACAAAACATGTCAAAGATGGACTGACACTTTCACATCGACTCTCATCCATCTTGTATCCCCTGCATACTTTAGGTTGGGTGACCCCGCCCATGTTCCAAGCTCCACCCCTGCAGCTGCCGCCTGGTCAGAACCAGGCAGCTCCCCGGTCTCAGCCAGCTGCAGCTAACGGTACGATGCTCGGCTTTAGAAAACCTCTCAGCAGGAGCTGCTTCTTCCCAACCTGACCTTCTGTCTGACGTTTCCTTACAGCAGCTTCAGGAGGATCCAAAGACATGTCCGCGTGGTTCAACCTGTTCGCCGACCTCGACCCGCTTTCCAACCCCGACGCCATCGGACGCTCTGCTGATGAGCTGCTCAACGCCTGAACCTCTTCTTTGAGCTGCTTCAATGTACCTTCACTCTCTCTTAAAAAAAAACATCTGTATTACAGCAAATTTTCATTCCATCATAATTGAGCACATACACACACTAATCTCCTTAGAAGCTCGAAACACTGAGCTGATAAACTCTCAGCTGCTGTAACCGACTTTAATACCAAGTCAAACACCGAAGCTGCGGTGGTTCGTGTTAGGGAGGATGTCTGGGCCCCGCCTTTGTTTTGGATGTTGCCGTGTGCTTTCTGTGTTTGTTTTGCCGAGTGTACATATCCAGAGATCCAGGGTGGATTTAAAAAAAAAAAAGTCTTTATGCTGAAAACGGTTTGTGTGAAGTACCACATGATTGTCACAAATGATTCATAGGTTGGGATGTGATAGGTCTGTCTTTCAGAAATCCTGACCCCGAAAAATCGACACACTAATCCATCATTTATCAGCCTACAGGCAAAGTGAAACCACTACACTTTCATTGCATTTAAACAAAAAATTTAAAGCCAAAATGTGTAGTTAGTGCTTTTTAATTGTACACTTTCAGCTCTTTATGGAGTAAAAACTAATATAACAAGCTGATGTTTGCTGGGTACTTTCCAGAAAGCCATATTTGTCTTTCATGTTCTATAGAATTGGAGAAAACTCCCATCGCTTTCTGTGGCATCTCATTAATGGAGCCTTAAACGACAGAAAGGAACATTTTATTGATTTGGAAACTAGTTTTAAATCAGCCCCTACCTACTTGTGCGGCTGCATCATTTAAGCAGTTTGTCCTGCTTTGTGCATGAGCTACTGCCATGTTTATCTGTTTGCAGTAGAACTTGTCTGCACACCTTTTGCCCAAAGAAAATAAGCAAACTATACGACAGAACAGGGCAGGTACAGAAAAATGCAATCCAACAGCTGAAGTTAAAATTATTTTTCTCAAGTTGTAACTTATTTTTATCTTTGTAATAGTTTTTTGGTAATGAGATATGGTTAAATGACTGATAAACAATGAGCACAACTGGAAAGTTATTGGTTTCCTCTGGGGTCATAAAATGTCATAAGCCAACAAACCCAAACTGAGATCAGAACCAGAATGAATGCAAATAAGTTGAAACTTAAATTTTACAGTAAATTTTATATGATATTTGTCTAGAACTGAAGCAGAGTGGATTGTTTTATGTGTATCGAATGGAAGTTGGAGCGGAGGAAATGGCCAAAAGGTGGTTACGCTCTGGCAAAAGAGGTGAATTGAGCCAGACCCAGTTTTAGAAACAGGTATTCCTAACTTTCATTTTAGTTTAGAAAGGTTCAAGATGTCAGATTTGGGATTTAGAAAGCTGACCACTCAGCCAGATAAATATTTCCAACTGCAGATGAAATGACCAAATCAGAAAGTCAACATATCTCCTGAAAGCTAACACTAGCTTGCTAACATGACTATGAATTGCAGTTGGAACAGTAACTGTCTTGTTCACCGTCGTTAACTTCTGCTAATTAGAAATGGAACCGCATATTTCGGGGTTCTTTCACATTTGTAGGTCAATTTTCCAGATTTTTCCAGAGATCTGTTGTTCTTAGCAAATATAAAACCTGACAGAAAAACATGGATGGATGTGATGGATGACTTCTAGATATACATATATTTTTCCATACTTCCTTTAGTTTTTCAACATTAACCCAGAACTACAAATTAACTTTGCAAGAGCCCTATTATTTGGTCATAAAGTATTAGTCTGGCATGTCATCTTTCCACATCCTGTCACAGCTAAACTGGGAAAAGCAGAGCTGACTGAGCCATTTAATGGGTTCTTCATGATGCAACAGATACCAAATGCCTCGACATGTGGTTGAGATTTAGTCAAATGGTCTGAAGCTAACTTTAAACTGTGAATTCTCAGACTGAAATTCAAGGTGTGTAACGAGGAATAAACCCACTAGCGATAGCCTTAAAGGGCGAAGCCTATACGAAATGGAACATCTCCAAATGACATGGTTGAAATTCCATCTACTGAATCCATAATCACAAGTCTAAGGCCAAGAAGACTTAGACTTCTTGGTCTAAGTCTTCTTGGTGCATCATAGTCATAATAATCAGCTCTCTGGGCATTGTGAGATACAAAACCATAACGACTATGAAATAAAACTCAAATATTGACTATTTTAACTTCATGTACCGTGTATTTATAGCATCTGTGTTTAACTGAATCAATCCAAAGGAGCTGCTTAACAAAAAGGGATTCATCTCCATGTGTGGATTGCTGACAACTGAATGCTTAAGTGTGATTTAGTGCAAATTTGTTTCTTAAAGGGATTTTTTAAAAATGGAAAATAAAAAGGGTCCAAAATGCACCAAAATCCTCAGTTGGGATATTTGTTTGCCGACATATTTAACAAGCTGCACATTAATATCCCGACTCACCTACAAGACACAATTATGTTTCACTTTATTTACCTTCTAATGCAACTTAAAAAAAATATATTACTATTTCTGTCACATCAAGTGTAAATCTTACTTTTCACACTGAAAATAAAAGAATGTATTTCTCAAGTCAATAAGAGACGAGTCATTTATTTTAACTATGCCTTTTATTTCACTCAAAGGGGTTTAAAAGATGAAAACTTGGCAGTTTGGTTCCCAATCAACTGGACACGCAAACAAAGAAACAAAGCCTCATTCCAAAATGTTTTGTTTTTTTTATCCACACTGAAACAAGCATCCATGTTTCAGATATTTAATTTTTTTCTGTCTTTTTTTTTTAATTTTTATTTTTTTTATATTTTTTTGGTGACATTTCCAAGCGACAAGTCGGAACATGCCGCCATCGTCGTGATTGTGTTTCAGCAAGTGGATTTCGGAACAGGCCAATTTTTTATTATTTTTTTCTCCCTTTTTCGTCGTAACTAGCCGTTGCTCCAAGTCGGGTCGCTGAACAAATAACATCCACACTTTTCTACATCTACTCTGCTACAAATTAAAGTCAGTCGGGATTTCCACCATGTGAGGCTACATAGAAAGCAGTTGTCGTTTTGCTCTGTTTATGTTAGCATATATCTTTGTGTCCTATTCTCTACGACCTGAGATGTCAGTTCTTGCTTAGAAATCTCCAAAGACCCAATTCCTCTCCTGTCTGATAAATAAATACGTTATTATTCACAATAATGAGTCAAGTTGTAATTCACAGTACTCAGCTGAGAAGTCGTACGTTACACTTGTTTGCCTCGTCCCATTACATATCTCTGTCAGCCAGTAATACAAACACAGTGCCTCTGTATTTACAAGTCCAGTACATTCCTGTCCCACTGTAGCAGGCACCGTTAATTAATTGTGACATCTACAAAAAATACAGGAGAGTGGGTTCTGACACGGAGAGGCTGTCAATGTGTAAACTACAGTCATCTAAACAGATTCAGTTTATCTCAGTGAAACTTTTGTTATATCTTCATTAAAAAGTGAAGTGTATTTTAGTTAATTTGTATTATTCTGGATTATTTAGTCTTTCTAAAATGTAGAATTTGTGAATTTCATACAGCTTAATTGTAGACATCAATGTAAAAAAGTAGACAATGAAATAACTGGAGACACTCAAACAGCTGCTGTTTATCATGAGCATGACTAAAACAGTGCTAGGCTAAGTTCTTTCCCAAAGCAACTGCAACAATTTTCAAAAACAAATGTTCGTCAAATAGTCATCCAAAAATATGGCACGTGACGAGAATTTCAGCTTTGCACAATTTCCGAACGCTCCGTTGCTTAATGACTTGAAAGGTAAGCTTTTGTTTGTTTCTTCTTTAGAAAAACTATAATACTGCAGGTGTCAGACAAATTGGCCAATCAGTTTAGACTTAATATTTTCTTACCACCCACAACCAAAAAAAAAAAACAAAAAAAAATATTAGAGATGAACCATTAAAGTAGTATTGAAAGTAGATAGCTTTCAACTACCATACAGTTTTGATGTTAATCAACC
>NW_006800114.1:307848-422201 GCF_000485575.1 Poecilia formosa
AGTATTGAAAGTAGATAGCTTTCAACTACCATACAGTTTTGATGTTAATCAACCGATCAACCACGTACCAAATTTGTTTGTACATCTCTAGCATAGTAATGGATTCTATATGTTTATATGGGCCACACCAGTTCTAGGTTAAGTCAATCTGAAATTAGGACGATAAAGAGACTAAATATAAAGATGCTCTACTAAGTGTAGTTTGTTTTAACCATTAACAGTACACTGTTTCATTTGATTCTTTGCTGGCTATAGAAATAGTTTAAAATTGTCTATTTTCTGTGACCCAGATTGCCCCGATGGTCTGCGGATGCATGGAAGCTTGGGTTGACCAGCCTCTCCGTGAGAAAAACCCTGCAAGTAGATGCATTCCAAAAGCAATACAAGCCGACCAAGACAGGAGGACCTCAACAAAGAGAAAGAGCTTGCAAAACGGAGAAAAGATGGGCAAGGGTGAGCACAAAAGGTTGCCGCTGAAGGGAGGTTGGGCGTGGGGAGGGACAAGCAGACACAGGTTGAACACGCGTCGTACGTCATAGCCCTGGCCTGTGTTTCCCATAGATACCCAGCAAAAGGCTGATAAAATAGTAGCAAAGAGATCCCAGGATTTGGTCTGCAAGTATTTTAAGGATACGCTGTTTGTACTTTATCTGCTTTGCTGCTTGTATCTACGGCCTTCATACTGCAATGACCATAATTACACTCACAGCATTATGATGGTTCAGGGAAACTGCTGTCTAAAACATCAGGCACATTTTTGAACTTCTCACATCCCTTCAAGTTATGCTACGATTCATCTGGCAGCACCAAAGTTAACCTCTGTGGTCGATCTGGCGGTCTCCAAGAAAACCAGCGGCCTTTTTTTTTTTTTTTTTTGTCATAATGGAAGGCATAATTTATATCAAGACAAACAACCGTAGATAGAAAAAGAGATATGTCTGTGGAAAGGCGCCATGGTATAATACGATGAAATCAAAAGAAATGTCTGTCTTTTTTTTCTCCCCGTTTCCTCCTAGAAGAACAGGAACAGAACCAGTGTTGAAGGTAGAAGAAAGCGGTGAAATGTGAGCTACAAACGCCTGCTCTGGAAGGCAGGAGTCTCACGTCAGAGGAGGAGGCAGTGGGAAGAGCTTTTTAACAAAAGAAGGACATCAGAGAGAGCTTAGCTGGCATGCTAAAGGCATTTTTTTTGTTTTGTTTTAGGAGCAAAATGGTTGATTCCGTAGTGTTTTCTGATTCAGCTGATAGGAAGGGGAAAGAGGGTTGTTGACTTTGAGGCCAATGGGGCAGTCAAAAGCTCTCAGGCTCCTCCAGGAGACAGGGCTGGGTGGACAGAGGCACCAGGGATGGGGACAGGCTCCGGAGGCCCACACCCGGGCGAAAGTTGAGGTCCGGGGCGGGAAGCAGGGGCTTGAGGATGCTGACGAGGCAGAAGGCAGAACCGCTGTTGGGGATGAAGTTGACCTTGTTGCGGTCGGGACACAGGAAGGGAGGGATCTCCTCCAGAGGTTTGGGCCTTAAGACAAAGTGACACATAGTCGTTCACATCAGTATTCCTTTTCTGTGAGTTTCGGATGCATCATAAAACTTGAAAACTACTCACATGGACTCTTCAGATACTCTGACCTTCTCACAACCCTCTGGTGGTTCTCTCTTGAACATGTAACTGTTGTTGGGTCTGGGAGAGGCGGCGTACTTGGGCAGTGGGGAGCACGGACTTAGCTCTGGTTAAAAGGAGTTTTTATTGCCCATTTTTAAAGTATGAACGCTAAAATTCAGAACGCACTGTAAGAGAATCTTGAATAAAATCTGGTTCTACTCACCTTTCTCATCGTAGGGGCTGCCTCCAGCCGTGTCGTTGAGGACGCTGAGGTAGGAGGGGGAGATGGAGTCCGGACGGCTGCTGCAGTTGCTGTGGTTGCCGCTAAGGCCACCCCCCGATGGAGTCTGTGTGTCGATGCTGCGGGTGCTGCTGCTGCGCTGAGGGGGAACTGGTGGGGGCGCACGGTGGCCATCGGGGACATCCTGCGGCTAGGTGAATAAGCCACAAAAACAGCGTTGCAGCAATGTAACCTGCTATCCTTCATGGAATGCATCAACATGTTCTAGGGGACTCACAACGATGGTCTCATCCTTCTCGGGGGTGTCTCGGATGATGATGCGCTCGATTTCCTGGTTCAGGCCCTCCACGCTGTTGCGGAAGCGAGGAGCCGAGGATTTGGATATAGGGATTGGTATGAGGATGGTCTTGGGCATAGGCGACTGCACAAATATGAGGAAGTATGTTTAGAAAGCAGAACACCCATCGGAAACATTGTTACAGCAGACAAACTACAGAAAGCAACAAATAACAGTGTGATTACTGTATCGTGCTTCTCATCCGCTAACAAGGATGGTGACGTCTTTTGGCCCAGAAGACATTTCTAGACTGAAAATACTATTCTTTAAAGGAAATTGCATCATACGAGTTCCAACTAAATTGAACTTACTATTACTAAGTATTTTTAAGTTGAAATGTACTTCAAAGTGAGGAGCCTCAACTTAACTTGGGACTGTTGTTTCACAGAATGGTTTGAATTATAGGGTTTTTGTTAGTGACCTGCCCACCAGGTCACGTCTGCATATGTGGAGTTAAATAGTCTCACCCCACTGTTGCCAACTTCATCGCTATATTTAATACTTTTCAGACAAAAAAATCGGTATTGACCAGAATCGTAATTGGCCGGTTGGGCTTTTTGAATATCCATAATCAGCCAGAAGAAGCCGCTGATCAAAATCTTTTAGTTTGATCACGGAATGCAATTACATTAAATTACAGTATTACTGATTTTTTACTTCTGAAAAAAGTCAGTAATACTGTTTTGCTCTGGTTACATGTGTTAATACAGAATCAGGGCATGATCACCTGTGACTGAATGATGGCATGGCTGCCGTTGAACGGGGATTTGCGGTCCTTGTCCCTCCGATGGCGGCTGCTGCGCTTGCTGCGCTGGAGCTGCTGACGCAATTTGGCAATCTGGAGAAGAAAATATTAACATCAATGTTGCTGGAACGTAGCAGTGTAAATGTGCAAGGCGACCAAGAGAAAAGTGGGACGCAGACCTCCTTGAGTTGGTCGGTGCTCCCACAGGAGGCCGAGCGTTTGTGAGAGCCCCTCCTCCTCTCATCTGCCCAGGCCCTGGGGGTCTGAGATGAATGCAAACACCACGTTTTTCCTCATATAGCAACATACTTTATTATCATTTTTAGCGTTTAGAATTCAAAAGAAAAAAAAGGATGTTGCTATTCGTCCTTTGCGGTGGATTGATGTGCTGTGGCAGAAAGATCTCTTTGATCAGGAGTCTTGTTCGAAGACTGTCACTGACTGACAAGCAACGCAGCCCGATGATGCAACCACCTGCAACCTCCCTGAACCTCGTTGTGTTTATTGACACGCTGACAGTCACATTTTGCCTCGAAGTGGAAAAAAAAGGCACAAACACAAACTTGAGCTGCTTCAGCTGACAGACACAATCTCATCTGTGCCAAATCAAAATAATGTTTTGAACGGAAATGCACCGATTTGATATTAATATCTGTATCAATGTTGAAAACAATTCTAGATCTGGTATTGGTGACAATGATCTGTAAGGGCAGATCTATTTAGTCCAATTCTATTCTTTATCCTCTCAACAATATCATTTATTATTTATTTTACATTATATTTAGAATTTATAATTGCACCTGTCACAATTTTTTACGTTTGACCAAGGAAGTCACCTCATTGTTTTTGTCAGTTTCTGTATTATTTATTTTGCACTGGCTGTTATTCTCCTAATTGCACTGACTGAACAAACTGCAGTTGTGTTGTTTTTTTTACATGATTGTAGCTTGTGAAGCTATTGGTGTTTTTAGTGTTCTGTATTGGTGCAGTATTATCTGCACCAGTGTATTTGTAATTCAGTACATTTATGTCTGCGTTTAAGAAAAGAAACATTTTAAGTCAATTCAGCACCTTTTTTCTGTATCAGATCGGTATCGGCCGATACCAAACCTCAGATATCTGTATCGGTATCGGAAGTGAGAAAAGTGGAAAAGTGCCTCCCTAGTTTTGAAAGCATCTAAATAAAGGAACTGTTAACAGGTTATATTCTACATCACAATTATACACTACTTTGTGATTATCTATACCTAAAACCCAATAAAACACACTGATGTTTGTGGTTGTGATGTCAAATATGCATTTATAATGTTTTGAAATGGCTCAGGAAGAAGAAGAAAAAAAAGAACTTTACACTGTAAAGCGCATGAGCATGGAACAAACACTCACCTGCGTCGCTTTGTCCCTCATATAGGGAACGTGTTGTTGCTGGCTGTCGTCCTGAGGCCAGGGACCTGTCAGGTGAGAGCCAGCGAGCGCGCCCTGTGAGGGCCACAGCTGGACGCGATGGCGGGAGACGGCGAGGAGAATGGAGGAAGGTGGAACAGACGAGTTCAGAGGGCGCGGAGGCCAACGCCGGCGGAGAGCCGCAGGGAGGCGCAGATGGTTAAGGCCACGGTCTGATGGTGGCAAAGGAGAAAGATGAGTCGGGAGGCCTGAGAATGCAAACAATGTCTGCAAACGGTAAACAAATCAACAGACACACAGCTGTCCTGATGGATAAGCCTGTGAACCTTCCACGTTGGTATGTCTAGGTTTAATCCAAACCATGCTGGGCAGAGCGGATATACCCCCCCAGGGTAATGGCATTAAAACAGCTTTAGACACAGGCAGGGTGGGGTAGGGGCATTGGAGGACATGCAGTTTTTGGCTAACTGACCCAGATGGGTGCTACTGTGGGTTGTTTTGTTGCATTGATGCATTATTGACCTATATATATCTAAAGGTTCATTATGCATACCTGATGATTTAGAAAGAAAAAACAATGGCAATATCACGTTCTTCTACTGCTTTTCCCATTTTGAAGACTTTTAATCACAACATATCCACCATTTATTCACATGTCCAAACAGCTTTGCTTGGCTGTGCAGGTCCAAGAGCTAAATTTGGAAGGAGCCTTGACCAGCAACACATCACTGTTGCTAGGGAACCTGGCGGGGGGAGGCGGGGAAGGGACTTGGTGATCTTTATTAACACACAGCAGCAGGAGTATCTGTGTGTGTTTTGAAGCTGAATAGGGAGTTTGGGCATCAGCTCATCAACACTTTAGCCTTTTCTTGTTACTTTAGTAGCCCTGCTGCCAGGACAGTTAAGACTGTTTACAGTAAATAATGTTAGCTGTATTAACTGCGTTAAACGCTAATAGTAGAAGGAACTAAAGATAGCAACCCGGTAATCATTCTGTCTAGTTGAAAATACTAAATATTAAATACTGGTCCTTGGTCTCCCTCCTCACAAGGAGGGAGACCATGCCCCCTTGTGACCAGTATGACATCGTCACACTGCCAATACGTTGACTTTCATTTGTGTCACTTTTATATTTTATATTATTTTAACAGCTGACGGAATAATCGTTGCTTTTAACTTTTAATTAAAACTAATCATATTCATTATTTGTTTACATATTTTTTCTAATGTAGTGAAATATATTTTTACCCAAGCTGTTTGTCATTCATAAATCATTCATTTTATTCCAGCTCTTTCTGCTTCCGCATGCTCCATCTGCATGTCATCTCGGATCTGTCATTTAAAAACACGATAGAGCAAAGCCAAAAAACAAAACAAAACAAAAAATCACCCGAACAACACGCCAATAACATGCCTGGAATATTAAGAAAACATATTTAACGCAACCGACATAATCCTAAATAAATTAAAATGAATAATAAATTGTGCAAGATGTGGTTGCAGAGTGCAATGTAGGCCGCTTTTGTTTACATGAAGAGAAGCGTGCACCACATCCCCTCGCATCAATACTAAAACAACATGCATGCTTTGCAAATGTTGCCTCCCTTAGTCAATATTATAACAATTCAAGCTACATGCAGACAATAATAATAATAATTATAAATAAATACATAAATAATACACTGACCTGCAGAAAATAAATGCAGCAGAGCATGGAGCAGCCCAGCCCCTGTTTGCCGCCTCCTGAAGATGCTAAAGAGGCGGAGGAAAAAGGCTGAGCAAGCTGCAGGCTTCTTCCACACAGACACAGGCAGACATGGAAAAGGTCAAAGCACGGGCTTCGTGGGTAAAATTGCAACAAGAAAGAATGTCGGTACGGATTGGGTTGGTATGACACTGCCTCCCAGTCGTCGTGTTTTTTTTTTGTTTTTTGTTTTCCCCTCCTGGTAGGATTGATGCGACACCGCAGCTCGCGCGACTACCGGCGGACCATCTGGTCGGTGGGAAAAAAAAATAGTTACCGGAAAGAGAAATGGCTGCGCACCGAGCTCGGGTGGTGCTGAAAAAAAAAAACAAAAAAACAAATAGGGAGGAAAACAATAATAGAGGAAGAGAAAAGACAGAGGAAATAGAAAGAAGAAGGCGGTGATGCTGGGCGAGCCTGGTTGACACGACGGGAGAAGGGACCAGTGTGAAGCTCACGTGAGTAAACCATTCAACTTCCGCTGATTTATTTCAAAATAAGTGAAGAGCCATTATAAACAGGTGCTCAGGACTCCGGTTGGTTCATAAAATTTGATAGCACGCCAAATTTACTTTCCAGGACTTACTCGGTACTTTCTTAGAACTTACTTTTTGCATTTGGAAAAGTGATGGAACTTACTCATACTTTTCAAGATCTTACCTGTAAAGCACAATGCATAAGTTACTTTCCTGCATGTTTCCTGGGGCTTTCAGTCTTTTTACCCAAGATTAAATTGATATTTTTATGGAACTTATAAGGNTTGACTACAACTCTGCTACGTGGCTCCTTGGTTCCATATCCTCCTGCACCCACCTTCTTTCCATCCCCTTTCTGTTGGATTTCTTTAAAAATAAATGCCACTAGTAGCAAAAAAAAAGTGAAGTTCATGCTATGTTAGGACAGGAGACAAGATGTTTCCATCCCTGAAATTATGATGCATAGAATCACATATCCAAGTCTAAACTATTTTACAGAGTAAACATAATAAAAAGATGCTTTAACTGTGGCATTGTTCATTAAAATCGCACATTTCTTATGCATTAAAATTAAATACAGTAGGTTCACTTAATGATATTGTATTAGGGATTAGGTATTATTCAGCAAGTACTTTTACTTTTAATACTTAAGTATTTTTAAAAGCCAGTACTTTTTTTTAAACTTTTACTTAAGTACAAATGTTAATGTGGTAATTTTACTTTTACTTGAGTACATTTTTGTCTGTGTATTTGTACTTTTACTTAAGTACATTTTTTGAGTACTTTCTCCACCACTGCTTACCTGGAACTTGAGAGTTACTTGTATGTACAAAACTTCCTTTATTTACCCAGTGCTTCCAAAAACCTATCAAGACTTGCAGGTTACTTTCCTGAAACTTTCCAAATACTTTCTCAGACTGTACAACTTTTAAAGACCTGCATGATATTGTAGAGTAACCTTGTTGCTGGGTAGGTATGCATTTCATCTCCTCTGTTGTGTTACCTCATCATCAGTAGGGAAAAAAAAATATTGTTTGTTAATAAGAAATCAAACGACTAGTTTTCACGTCTTGAAAGAGTTTTGTAACCCTTTCCATTGTTTTAAGTTGCAGCTATCTTGCTGGGACGCTGTTCCTGAAAATCAGATAGGTGCTAGTGCTCATTATAGGATCTGCAAGCTCTCCATTTGCAAACTCAAAGAAAGAATTTTAAAGGATTAAAAAAAAGAATTTCAAATTGATTTCATATTGTTTCCCTGTGCATTAGATTTAAAAGGTTAAAAACTGTTGCAGCCGATTTTCTTAAAAAGGTAATCCTGTGAAGTCTGTAAATACGTTTTGTATTAGGCTCCTACGATGTAATATGTTTGGTAGTCAACGTTTTTAATAAGGATAATTTTTATTATATTTGAGACGGATTCCTAAAAAATTGGCTGTTTGTACATTTCGAAACTAAGGATTCAATATCGGCCTTTATACTTTTATAGTCAAGTCGGCGCATTTCCGGTAGTTTCCTACAAACTTGATGCAGCCAGAGAGGAGCAGTGACGTAGCGCTCCAGCACTGCGCCGCTCGCGCTGATGCTGCAGTTGCTAGGGGCGCGAGGAGCAGACGGCGAGGCGGTGAGAAAAACAACTTCTAGGTGGAAAATGTCTCCCTCTAGAGTCTCTTAGAGAAAGTACTTCAATAGAAACAGAGGAGTGATGTCAATTGAAAAATGCTAAAAATAAATTTAAACGCGTTTGCTCCATTTTCAAAGACGAAGAAAACTGAAAAAAGAAACGTAAGTGTTAATAGTGTTCTATGAGTGTCTCGGTGTTGATATCAAACACTGTTGCCAAATTGTGAGTTGAATTTAACTTTACAGTGCGTCATAAAAGTATTTTAATAATTACAAAGTTCGTTTGTTTTTGCTCTTCTGTCGCACTTAAATGTTTCAAAACATTAAAATGTCATGGACCAAGCAGTAAGTCACAAGGACAAAGATATGAAAAATATGATCCATTTAATAATAATAATAATAATAATAATAATAAATCACCAAAAAGCATCTAAAATGACTCAAAATAAAATGTCAAACAAGAATAACATACAAAAACTGACCTCTAGAAAACACAGGGGAATATATGCTAAAAAGTTAGCTTACAAGAGAAGAGAAGATGAGGGGAAGGTAGAGAAGAGGGGACCAAGACAAACAATAAATAAACATAGGGAACTAATTCAAGCTAACAAATTATAACTACAACATAAATGTTAAAACAAAACAGCGTAACAGAAAATGTTTCCAATCATTAGAATTTAGAGAATTGCATTCTCGTCTGCAATTAGTTCCACTGTGGCTCTTAGTAAATGTAAAAAAAATGAACCAGTGCTTCAACATAAAAAAGTAATAAATGTTAGATTTAGCTGCTTTTTAATATACTAATAGTATAATGAATTATTTTTGTAAAGTAATATTTTGGTCATATTGTTGGAAACTACATTTTCTATAAAAAGAAAAAAATAGCTCTTCATTAAATAGTTTTTATTCATTATGTTCTATAAATTAAAGAGTGATGCTTTTTTTTTTTAGTTTAAAACCTAAAAACATAATTTAGATAATTTACCTCTAACTTAAAAATCTAAATTGATTCCTTTTGCAGATATTGTAAAACGAACTATTTTGTTTTGAAAGGTTGAGCACCATTCATGGACAGTTCAATTAGCTGTAGTGAAGGTAAAAATGATTCTTTGGGTAAACGTTGCTGACCCCTGCACTAGCCATGAACCAGACCGAAAAATTCAGACATAACGAGGTTCTAAGTTGTAATTTTGGCAGAGGTCCTTAGATAGATGATGAAGTATCCAAGCCGAGTTTGAGATGGAACGAGGTTCGGGATTTGACGATACAATAAGAACTCAAACATAAATTCTGTGTTCTGAGTGCTGTATTTAAGCATATTGTTGGAAAGTTAAGTGAAAGGAAAGTGTGGTAGGAATAGATGCAAACGTACACATATTGCATATACATAAAAACAATAAACAGAAACTTTAATCCAGTATTCAGATGCATTGCTCTACAGCACTCTGAACATCCAGCTTCTTCAGCAGTGCCACTTTGCGGTTTACCTTGAATGAGTGACTGTCGATGTAGCAGTTTTACGCTCTACTCTTAACCTTTTCTTGTTCATTTTTAAGACCTTATCTGCCCGTTTTCTGTTTGCGACACGGAAAAAGTCCATATTGTATAAAGCCAAGCGTTATTCCATACATTTATTGAGATTTTCTTCCATAATGACTTGAAAGTGTTTACAGAAACTGTACCGAGCAGACGCATAGCAATGGGATCAGAGGTTGTGTGTCCATTGAATGCACAACAGAATTCCATAAAAAATAAAGCAAATATTAATGCAATACACGTAACTTCATTTTTTAATACAAATTGCAGATTACAAAAACATAAATGAGATCTTGTCATATGCCCTGAAGCAGCGCTGACAATATAGAATAAGTATGACGATGTCTAAGCACGCCTGTACAGGCCGTGACGGCTCTACGTATGATGCTTGCTGACAAAGATCTATAGCACGTGCACGCACACACACACATACACACACACACACACGCACACACGCACGCACGCACACACACCCACCCGCACAGTGAACCAGTCATTCAAACAAGGGATGAGAACTAGAAGCAGAAATAATATCCAGCATGCTTCTACGTTTTTCTTTTCTTTTTTTTAAGTATCTGGTTTCAAACGCAAAACAGCAGAATCTGGGCTTTGTAGTGTTTCAGTCAGTCCACAGTGAGGTCAGGTGATGTAACAGGTCGCTCCGCCGGGTTGATTCAGGTGATTGAGTGTTAAGAACAGCAGTGTGACAGAACCCACGTCCTCCAGGCGGCTCGGGTCGATTGTTATTGTTTGTGTCCCCCCTCCTTTAAAGACGGCTCAGAGGCGAAAGGAAAAAAAAAAAAAAAAAAAAGAAGAAGAAGAGAGGATTGTCATCCATTTTCTCCTCTTGAGCTCATGGGGACGGAGATCACTCGTGGATTGTTAAAGTAAAGCAAAACATAACGATTGTGACAATTCATAAGTGCAACGAAGATTAACGTATCAAAATATTGATGAGATTTTAAAAAAAGGAAGCCGTAAAAACGTCAAAAGCATCTAAAAACTACATCCTATTGCACAGTTAAAAAAAAACAGATACATGGTTAAAAGACAAATGGTATTGCATACAGAAATAATAATATAAAAAAAAAAGTAGCTTGTTCCGTCTTTAAGACATCAAATCTTTTCATCTTTTTACAGAGCTTACATTAAACGTGCTTCGTACAGCAAAGTAAGAGTGTTGATTGTTTGTCATCGCCTATTTAAGTTTAGAGACCACTTTATGGGGCGGTCGCGACAGACGCGGGTTAGGAACACTGATTTTTAGTTGGTTGAAAGTGCACATGGGGAGTAAAAATAAACCCATTTGATTAATCGCTATGCTTGTGATGGGAGCCATGGGGGCAGAAAACCGAAAGAAAGCAACGAAAGGAGATGGAGAAGAACGATGAACGAGAACGCTGCATAGCTGGATTCCATTTAAAGCGATGCCGTCTGAAAGACACGAGGGAGCGAGACGGACCTAATGAATGTACAAGATCAGGTTCGACTGATCGCGACACACTCCGCAGCGTCCTTCCTGCTGTTTCAGAGCAGAGCAGCGCGGTTTTATTTATTTATTTAATCCTTTGTGTTTATCTCAGTCCAGGTAGAAGCTCTGAATTCACACTTGTGTGTCACTGGGCTCGCTGGCCAAGCCTCCGCCTTGCAGATAGATGGCTGAAGTGGATTTGGGCCCGTTCTGGGTGTGGCCCTGCCCTCGGGTGGACCCGTTGTTGTTGACCTCCGGACCCCGGGTGTCGGTGGAGATCACCCATGTGGTGGGTCGCCACTTTTTAAGAGAGTATGGCGTCTTAACGCGCTTCTTGATTTTTTCACCTGTCCCCAAGGCGCCGTCGGGTCTCACCAAGCCCTCCCCTGCAGGTAAAAAGAGAAAACAATACTGATCAGTGTGCAGTCTCCCACATTATCCAAAGCCGAACAGTTGATGCGCAGACATATGGTTGCAGAGTACTTCAGATGAAGTATGTAAATCGAAGGAAGTGCTGAAATCGGCTCTTATTGATGTAGACTCCTGACATAAATACTTTTGATCAATGTTTATTTGACGCAGTAAGGAAGTATGTACATTTATGTGATTCTATTATTATATCTAGTATAATAATAGGACTGGTGAATGGTTAATAACTCCTGAATGAAAACTGCAAAGTCGTTATTCAGGAAGCTGTCTGCAGAAAAGTGTGACTCTCTGTGACCGTTTTGTAAAAGCAAAACAGAAGATGCAAGTAGGAATTGGGGAGTCTCCTGCAGGTAGGTGTGTGACGTACACTTAGACAGGAGGGGTGTCCCCAGGTGGACTGCACCGTTGCACGAAAGGTGTGTGTGAAGATGAACATACCAAAACCACATGACTGTGTGTCGACTGTTTGACTTTTTGGTACATCAAAGCGCTATGTAATGTGACGTGCTGCTTTACTGGGCTGTTAGTACCTAAAGAGGTCAGGTCCTGTGTGGTGAAGGACAAGTCCAGGGAGTTGGGTCTCTCTGGTCTGCGAGCTCTAGGCTGCCTGAGCAGCGCTTCTCCCCTCATGGTGACCGTAGCTTCCCTTGGGGGGTCTGCCAAAGCCGAACCCGACCCAGAGCTCTCCCCCACGGTTTCTCTGCTCGTCCCCTCAGCGCTGCCCTCTTCCTCCCCTCCGTCGCTCTCCCCACCACTGTTGCCGTCCCCCTGGCCGAGCCCGGTGTTGCTGTTGTTGTTGTTAGTGTTGGGCCGGGCTGAGCGCATGGCTGCCACGCCCGAGGGCGCCGCTCTGGCGTCAGGCTGCTCTCGCTCTCGACTCAGGAGCGGCTCATGTTCGTCGGGGCTGGCCGTGATCAGGCCCAGGCTGAGCCGGCTGTCGTCCGTCCTCAGAGGTACAGAGCCGTTCTGGACCACATCCGCCCCGCCGGACACTACGCCGGCGTGACCGTTAACGGCCCCATTGACGTGTGTGTCCCGTATAACAGGGATGTTGTTTGTGCCTGATCCTGGCTGTGCCTCCACAACGTTGGGGCCCGTCGCCACACCAATGTTCATCTTTGTTCCCTCTACCTGCCGCAGGTTGGACTTCCCCGAACGTCCAAACTTAAACCTGAGCGAGGAGGATGAGGACTCCTTCTTGGCTGGCTTGTTTCTCAGGGGCAGACTGGACGGCCTCTTTGGCAGATTCTGCTGCTTAGGCAGGGGAAAGATAGCTGTGGGCATTGCTGCAGCGGGATCTGATGTTCCTGAGGCCTCACTGGCCATCTTGATGAGGGGGTAGAGTAAGCTGGAACTTCCAGGGCTCAGTGGGTCAGGTGAGCAGAACTGTTTCTGCGAGTGCTCCATTAGATTCTCATCAGAGCTCTCCTTCAGGTTCTTGTCCACCTCTTTAGGGTCCAGCTTTGTCGTTTCCAGATCCTCCTGGGTCAGGTGTAGGCAAACGGGGACTGTGCTGGCCCCTGTGGGCCCTTCAGATTCAGAGATGATGGTGGTGGTAGTAGTAGAGGTGGATGGACTGCCTCTTAGCCCCATGCTGGTGCTGCTGCCCTCTGGGCTGGGCAAGCGGGCGTTGGCTTGCTGCTGGCGTTCCTGGTTAATGGAATTCCTGTTTCTCTCTCCAGTTCCCCCTCCCACCCTGCCTGGTAAGGAACCAGTGGTGTCCACCTGTTGGTTCTTAGCTACGCCCTCGTGCTCTTCGATGTAGGTGGAGGGGTGGTCTGTATAAGGGCCTGACTTGGGGGTCATGCGGTTTCTGTTGAAAAACAAAGGCGGAACAGTTGAAGAACGACTGGAAGCACCTGCCCCACAGTAACGGAGATGGCTCAGAGTTTAACAAACCTTTCATTGTGCAGCGTGGTGGACATGGGGTTGAGGGTTGGACTGACAGACTTGGAGCGGTCCCATATGAGGAGCAGCTCTGCGAGGCGTTCCTCGGCGCACTGTGCCGTGAGACGGGCCTCTGCGTCCTGGTCCCAGCAGTCCTCCATCGTCTCTTTCAGAGAGCGAACCGCCTGAAGCACACACATTTAGGTTAGCGAGTCAGACCGTCAACAACAAAAACAAAAAGGGTGAGAAAATGTAGAACGGTTAAAAAACAATACATTAACAAATATATCCCAGCTCTTCTAGCCAAAAACATACGCACCAAGCTGTTCTCCTTCCAAGCCTCGGGGAATTTGGGCCGTTGCTTCTCCCTGGATACCAGGACCTGCATGTCCTCAAACGTGGGGTGGTTTCCTGCCTCTGCCTGAAAGGCCATCTGGTACTCTGGCACAGACTCTCCTAGAGGCAGGCGAGGACATGGAAGGGGAAAAAACAAAACAAAAAAAAAACACTAATGAAGCTTGTATTCTTTAGAGTAACCTCTTTTCTACAATGTTGTTTCTAAATATTAATCTGTCTGGATGTGTCTCACCAGGGAATAGGTCGGTACATCGCATGAAGATCTCCCAGTAAACCAGGCCCAGAGCGTACATGTCCACCTGCTTCAGCGCCGATTCACAGTCCCTCAGATTCACAGCACCTTCCAGCACTTCTGGAGCCATGTAGCGGATTGTCCCCACCTGGCAGTGGAGGAACAAGTCAGTGACAAAGTGCACAGGTGTGTGTTTACGCAGTGCCACAGTGGACAGACATGCAACTGTTGCTGTGCATGAATCCGGGAAGGGTTATCAGGACATTTCCCCCCCAAAAAACAAAAAACATTATCCTTTACAAAAATTGAACTAAAATATCAGATGATTAAGTACAAGCAAACCTAAATGCTCAGTGCATACAGAATTGGAAGGAAGAGACTGTTTTAGGTTATTTGGCTCCTTAACAAACCCGAATACCTTGTCCCAGCTCTGACTAATGGAGACTGAGCAGCAACAGAAGTTGAAAAGTAAACAGGAAATGGAACTACTTGAAGCAACGGTGGCACACCCAGGTGGAGGATATGTCAAATATGCACTTCAGACTGTGTGAAATCTTTGATACAAACTGAAGTTTTATGGTTCCGACAGTTAGGAGATGAGCTGATGAAGAAATCTTATTGACACCAAAAAGAACAAAATGGAGTGTGGAGAATAAAAACGAGGTTGGGAGATGTAACAATACTATCCAAATATATACATCTGCATCTTGAATGTAAAAATCTTGATTTTAAATAATTTTAAATCTTGTTGCACCAGCTTCCAAAGACAAGATTTTATTCACATGGAAAAAATCTTTTCAAACTCCTGGTGAATAACTTTTATTTGGTCAGTAGTGAATTTACCCATAGTTAACCGATTGGCTCAGTCAGTGAAGGCCTTCTACTGCTAAGCTACTCAGCTATGAAAAATATTATAATCACATTTACAGTCATTACTCAAATCCCAATTATTTAACAATTATTCATTCAATAAGGAAAACAATGTGCAGCATCTACTGGACTTGAAAAGCAGTAAGCTGTCTTGAACAGGCTTAAGACAATAAAAGAAGCTACAGTAAAACAAATATTTTTTTATTGTTGTTATTTTGCATACAAAAATCACCATTATCAACGTCAACAGATCAAAAACAACCAGAAAAATGCTGATTTATTTTAGTGCAGTGACAAAGAGCTGCCCAGACATTTCAAAATAAGAGCATGCTTGCAAAGCAGAATATATTAATTCATCATGTTTTTTCATTATTTTTGTTGATATTTATAGCTAAATTCCAAATTAAGCAAAAACAAAAAAAACAGCTAATTCACTCAACATCAAAGCCGACTGATTATTCAAAATATGTTTTTTTTCTTTTGGTTTTTTAAGAACCTCAGTTTCCCAGAATGCTCTGAAAACAACTAAGGGTTTTGGAATGCTCAAAGATAACATATTTATGTGTCAGAGCAGCCTAGTCAAAGTAAATCTCATTCCTTGTTTTGCAAGGAACTTATGCACCAACTTCCTCTACTGCAATAATATAATAGTCTCAGAAATTGCACTCTAAGGTTTTATTGGCTATAGGCCATAACTATCAAAATTAACAGCAATAAATCAATATATACAAGGTTAACTTTTTCAATTAAATTCACTTTTCAGTGATGCTGAAAATAATTGAAAAGTGAAGTGGGGTTTCGCAGCAGAACTTTCTAAAACTCTTTCCATATTTTTCCCAAATTATCTCACTATAATAAGACGGTTGGCACTTGGCAGCTCTCTCTTTCTATTTGCTGACAGTTGTTGGACCAAAATGGCAGCTCAGACATGACTCACGCTGCATCGTCTAGAAAAACAACCGAAATACATTCTCAAAGCGCAGTTCTTGACACGACAAACACAAAGATCAGCTATTCCTCCTCCCAAACGCTCACCTCGCTTATTGCGGCGTTCTCCTCCTCTCCGTGGCGCGCCGGCCTGTTGCCTGTCAGCTTCATGGACAGGCCAAAATCGATGATGACACACGTGCCGTCGGCCTTGACCAGAATGTTCCTGCTGTTCAGGTCCCTGTGGGAAACGGCTGGCTTGTACAAATCTGCGGTGAGAAGAGAGAAGGGAATTATTTATTTATTTTTTCCATTTAAAAACTTAGTTTTATTACTTCCTGGAGTAACCTTGACTGTCAACATTGATTGCTGATTTTTCCTGCCCAGCAGAGGGCGCAGTGAAGCAGCCACAGCAGCTGTGTGTTTCCTGGTGGGGGAGGATGACAAATGTACCAAAGCCTGAGAGATTCAGCTGTTAGCAGCTCCTCTCTCCCTTATCTGCCCATCACTTCAGCTTCCTCCCGTCTCTCCCTGTGTGCGCCCAACACTCAGCCTCTTTTTATTAGTTAGCCATCT
Organism: Poecilia formosa; assembly: GCF_000485575.1. Lineage (NCBI taxonomy): Eukaryota > Metazoa > Chordata > Actinopteri > Cyprinodontiformes > Poeciliidae > Poecilia > Poecilia formosa. Next base: position 324,301 of record NW_006800114.1, read on the forward strand.
GCACAAGGAGGCTATCAGTGCACTTTCATCCCTTGTCAACTTCTGAGCCTGTTTGATGTGTATCTGTGCCGATGAAGAGACAAGAGATCTACGCAGCTGCTGACACTGAGATTTTGTGACATGCTGAAGAGGGGAAAAAAAAATAGACTCGTTTGGTCGTCCAATCGGCCTCCTGGGAGATACTTCTTCACACGCTCTGGGTTGAATCTATACTGTGTCCCTTTCCTCATGCGTTTTGCTCACGGAGGCAAGCTTGAGGCGAGTCTATAAATACCCCTCGACTGGGCGTGCTCGCAGTGTGTTTGTCAAAATACAAGTATGCGAATTTTACAGGATAAACAGAGCCATGTGGAGCCGCGGTATGCAGTGCGTACAGCCGTGGTCAAAGAGAGGACGACCTCTGTCGGGGCTCAGCACCGTGAAAGTAGGAGTTATTCTTATTTTGCAACTTTAAAAATCATAAACTTCGAGGTTTTTCATTGGGAGTTTAACAAACAAACACAAAGTAAAGCAAAGAGACTCTGTTAGAGGTTGCAAAAGACCTGAGACCAGGGTAGATGTAGGGCTAAATGAGACTAGGAAATTGTGCAATTTTCTTTTGAATATATAAATAAATCAAAATTTTACTCATTTGTCTTATTTTATCTGTGACACGATGTTAAAGGTCTATGTTAGGAGCATCTACTGTGCTGAGATTTGATCCAGTAAGCTGAACATGTAACTGCTTTGCAATAATCACAACACTACAAATAGACAATATTGTGCAGCCCAAGGCAGAGGGTCACCTTCCAGTGAGACAATGACTCAAACATTCAGATAGAGCCACAATTTAATAATTTCTAATCAAAGAAAACTTGTGCGTTAGGATGGTCCAGTCAAAAGTCTAAATCTAATTTAAAATCGATGTTTACTCACATTCTCAATCCAATAGGATATATATTGTAATTCAAAAACGGTTACAGTTTCTCTTCCAGTTTTGCTTTATTTCAAGTGTACCAAGATATTTGCACTAGAAGTTAGACCAAAAATAGTTGGTAAAGTGTTGTGGTTTTGCAGTGTAAAACCTCCAGGGTGTTATTACTTTTGGAAAGCCCTACAGTAAATACATAATCTTCTCCTTGTCATGTCTTAAACTGAAACATCATATTAGGATTTTTTTTCCAAAAAAAAATCAGACAAAAAACACAAACACAGTAAAAAAAAAAAAAACCCAAAAAACAAACAAATATAATTCTCACTCCTGCTGTAGGAGTTAGGAGGCTAAGTAGCGAATTGGAAGACAGTCACCGCTAAACAGAAGCATTGACGGATTGATCAAGACTTCACTGATGGTGTGCCTTCCTTATTGGCATTGACTGAGCAAAGCTAGACAACTTGATTTAACTTCCCTGGGTTATACGAGTCAACAGATGTAATTGTTGCTGCTCATCATTCTCGAAGAGGTCATAAGAACACTTTAAAGTTTGTCTTCATTTTCTAGAGAAAACCTGGACCAAAAGCCCTACTGCTGCCTTTTAACCTTGAATACTATTTTATTATTTTTTTTGCATTATAAGTGACTGAAAAGGTAGATGAACAGAAGAAATGTTGCAAAACAAGAGTGATTCAACATTCCTCAGTAATTTAAGTGACTAATAAGGTCACTTCAAGGTACTGCTTCTAAAAGCGACTGAGTCATGACGTAGCTTTTGCCAAACTTTTACCACCGACAACGGCTCGGTTCATATATTCAATATATTGTTGAATTTTCGATTTGCATTGTGAGCAGTGCCTTGAGGTTTACCTCCTTTAAAGAGCTCAGTGTGCAGGTACGCCAGGCCTCGAGTGACAGAATGAGCTAACCGGCAGCTGTTGACCCAGTCGTTGGTCTGGACGCTCAGGTAGTGACTCAACGAGCCCTGCAAAACAGGAACAAAGTCAAAAAACAAATGAGAAAAAAAGTGATGTGTGGTGTACTGTAAAACTGTTTCCATCCCTTGAATTTTCAGACTCTATTTTATTGGTTAAATCTCACAAAATGTTCTCTGAGAAAGCACTAAAAAAAATAAAAATCCCACTCCTCATCCTTCCTCAGAGGTAAAACCAGAACAGTGATGTGAATACTTTAGCTATGGACTTTATGTCTTCAGCAATAATTAAAACTTCCAATATAACGTTTAAAACACCATCTGATGTAATCTCAGCAGATGACTATTTGAGCTCACGGTAAAAAAAAAAAAAGATTTTAAAACTAATTCCACATTTCTAAAGCTTATCCTGTGCTTTGACCTCAGTGGGGAGCAGCTACATTTTTTTACATGGGAAGAAGACATGAACGAAATATTTAATCAAGAATCTGAAAAGAACATTCACAGGACCTTGAGTTGTGCAGCCGAAAAGGAACGAGATTCAGTTATGAAAGATGATAATGCTGTGCGAAAACACCAGAACTAACGGCGAGTTTTAATAATTTCCTTCCTGAAAGTCCCAATATTTTATTTCTAAAATCAATCACAATGTGGTTCCTGCATCTGTTAGTGAGGAAAATTGTATTAGATTCAGTTTAGATAAATTAGCTAAATAATTCACTCGAATGCATTAGGCGTTCCAGTCTCCTGTCCTGGCTTGCTCTGTGTTACCATGGTGATGCGCATTATAATAATAACTATGAAAAGGCATGGACTCCTTTCATGTGCCGGGTGGCATTAGCAGACTTGTAATTAGCTTCAGGTTTGGACAGAAAACATTTTGGCTGATACTTACCCTCATTATTATGATTATTATTATTATTATTCAGGAGTTTACTTTGCTATTTTGTCGCAATCTGATATTTGTTGCCGGGGAGGTTGGGTTTTCTTTTTGTTTTTTTTATGTCTACCTACTGGGTCTGGGGATAGTTTTTTATCGTCACATTCTGCAGACATTCCTGTATAACGTTTTTCTCACACTCCTGTGGGGCGTTGGGATAAACTAACAAAGGCAACTGGTCAAACTGGAAACTCTGCCAGTCAGCGTTTTGACAAAAACTGTAAAAGCTCAGTTTATAAATGCTTATCTTTAACCTTTTAGTAAAAATTTGAAAATAACATGTAGAATGCTCTGCCTCCAAAACTAGGTCTATATTATATACAAGCTAATGGTCACCCCACTATTGCAAATGCAGCAACTTTTCAGACAAAAAAATAATTTAATAAAGTCAGACTTGGCAGGTAAGGTTTTTTAAAGAGCAGTGATTGGCCAAAAAAATTGCAACTGATGCACCAAAAAATATTAAGTTATTTTCTAATTGGATTTATTTATTTAAAATTTTCAGTCTTGACAACTTTAAGCAGATTTTGGTACAACCAAAAACATATAAAAATAAAGGGGAAAAAAAAATTAATACAGGACACTGTAAATAATACTCATCTTGAGAGGAAATATTTCGCAGAGTAAAGCTCTTCATTAATGCTTTATTAATCGCTTTTCTCCGCCCTGTACTCACATGTGGGTAGTAGTCCATGACCAGCAGGTATTCTGACCGGCCCTCGGGGCCTGTCCGCTCGTCGGCAGCGATGAACCGGGCGATGTTATCGTGCTCCAGGAGCGGCAGGCGGTAGATGGAGCACTCGTTGACGAAGTTCTGCCGATTGGCTGCTGTGAACACTTTGACGGCAACAGGCCGCTCGTCCAAAGAGCCGCAGTACACTGTGCCGTATCTGCCGCGTCCAATCAGCTGAAGAGAGACAGAGAGAGAGAGAAGGAAAAAAAAGGAAAGCAGACTATAAATAGATGTTTTACAATTTAAATCTTTTGAACTTCTAATCTAAAAAGAATAGGGCAAACAGGATCCTTCGTTGAAGACATCTTCCCACACAGAGGTACACATGTGCTTGAGAAATACAGAGACCCAAAAAAACAGCAAAAAATGACTCAAAATCTCAAGAGTGGTAAAAGCAATTATTAACAGGCCGACAGTGAAGCATGTTAGCAAGCAGGCAGGGAGTGGGGAGATGGGAAATAAACTTAATTACAAAACAAACAACAGTTAAAATGGTTTTGAGTCAGTTCCAAATCATTCAATTAGTTTCCCGAATTAGCCAGAAGACTATTAGGGTTCAAACAGACTGCCTTAAAATGCCATCTGCAAGGGAGCAGGGGAAGAATTCAGCAGTGCATTTACTTGTGTTTAACGTCTTCCTCCGGACATTTATCTCTGGCTCAGAAAGACACAAAGCGAAACAATAAACCCTGTTTAGTCTGGGAGTAAGGGCTCCCCGGCTCACGCCCCCTCAGCAGGCCACCGGTTTAATGTGAAAAGACATGTGTACTTGATAAGGCACAAGGACGACGGCGTGAAACGAACGAAAATGAAAAACGTCTCCCTCTCTCCGGCCCGAAAAGGATGCGAGGTCAAGCTAAAAGCAGCTGCAGCTGGTAGAAGCTCCAGCTTTAGAAGTAATCTACATCACTGTACTGTTCGCCATGTTGGTCACAGCAGTTTTTATATTGATTTCAAAGCAGCCCAGGGCATCAAATGACTTCAGGACAGCTTTAGAACATGAAAGAAGTGTTTGCTAAATACCAACAGAGATGAATACATTTTCCAGAAGGCCAACAAGATATAACCCGCAGCATAGCAAAGCTACAAGGAGACTGCTGAGTCACACGCTGAATATTTCAGAATGTTATCTGATAAAAATCAAGTCAAAACTCAGGCAGCCAGAGCCATGTTTGACTGCCTGAGTTCTTGCTTGTGTTACGGGGCTGTACAGCTAGCTAAAATCCATAATAGGACGTAAACAAAATAACATACTTACAAGGAGGAGCTTGAAATAACATGTTAAACTGTCCTACTTTTGCCCACACTAAATGGTATTCAAACATGAACAACCTATGTGAAGTCACATGAAATCATCTTTGACTAGGAAACCACTAAACATTCAGTTTTGGTGGGGTGCTGTGGTGGTGCAGGGGCAAAGCACAACCCATGTCTTGAGGCCTTAGTCCTCATGCCGGTGGTCGCAGGTTCAATTCCCGGCCTGGCAACATTTGCCACATGTCTTCCCCCTCCTTCCTGTCAAACTACTTTCAAATAAAGGCCACTAGAGCCAACAAAACCTTTAAAAAAAAACCCATTCAGTTTGAGTTTTTTTAAGTCATTTAAAACCTTGGTATGGCTTGGTATCTGCACAGTCCATGCCTCATTCTGAAGAAANCCACATGTCTTCCCCCTCTCTCATCACCCTCCTTCCTGTCAAACTACTTTCAAATAAAGGCAACTAGAGCCAACAAAACCTTTAAAAAAACCCATTTAGTTTGAGTTTTTTAAGCCATTTAAAACCTTGGTATGGCTTGGTATCTGCACAGTCCATGCCTCATTCTGAAGAAATCTTTTTTTTTTTAATTAAATTTTTTCTCATCAAAAAATAAAAGAAATCAAATCATTCAGATCAGAATGTAATGCCAGGTGTTTCTAAAGTTTTTCATTTGCAACTGAAGTAATTAGGATGCATGTAAAAGCCTCATTTTTACAAATTCTCAGACTTCTGGTCAATTAAATCAAAGTAAATTAAATTAAAAATGATAATTAGATCCCTTGCCATTTCTTTAGCTGGTGAGACGGTTTTTATAGCCAATTTTCAAATCAATTTTAAGAAAATACATCAGCTTTTAGGGAGTCTAAATTGTGGAATGATACTTTTAAGACTCATTCCAACCAAACATAAGGGATACAAAAGAAATTTTAGTGTACTGGTTATGTGCAGACAAAGCAAAGCCGTCCACAGTTTTAGAAATTTGAGCCCCCCTCTTCCACAAAAAGCAAACCCATCTAAGAAACCTAAATAAGTCTGTCTGCCTCTATTGTCCCTGCGGCTGAATATCATCCAGACTGTATTGGCTTCCTATCACAACACGAGTCTGCTTACTCCCATATCAGGTTGTCAGGATCCGGTGTTAGTAAAAGCGAATTCCTATTTTTACACAGCTGACCCGCCATACGTATCATCCTGCCATGATCGGATGATAAAAGTCACATTGAAACGACAGAAGCAACCGTAGACCTTGATGTATTTTGGGTTTATTTCCGTCTCTGCGTCTTTGGTTTCACTTTTAAGCATTCCTTACTCTCTGAAGACGTGGATAAAAGAAAAACATAACCCTTCTCTATCAGTAGTAAGAGAATTTGCTCTTTATAAACAGAACCTGGTTGAAATTCAGATGATTTTTATTCTAACAGAAATCTCAAGATGTCTTCAAGGCAACATTCATAGATCTCTTTTATTAGTCCAAAACATCTTTATAGGAGGGTCATCAGATGAGGTTGGTCTTAAATCTGGGTTTCTACAGGGTGGAGATGATAAAAACGGGACACTAACCTCCAGCAGTTTGAGATTGTCAAGGTCCAGTGAGCTCTCAGAGCCGGCAGCCTCCATCATGTTGAGGTTGTGCAGCCCTTGTTTGCCATTTCCTGTTAATACAGACACGTTTTTTTATTGTAAAAGATTTTGAAAATCATCCATTGCTTTTACTCAACTTCACAATAATACACTGGTTTGAGTTGGACCATTACATGAAATCCCAATAATTTAGAAGCCAGAGGTATGAATAACTTTGCAAAAGACTGTAACTCCTTATGTGACTAGAATTGAAATGCAACCAAAATCATTCAGATGGCCCTGAAAAAAATCGATCTTTAGAGCGAGGCTCCATGGTAACTCACTGTGCATCATGCGGTAACCAAAGAAGGCTGCTACGGCGACCACAACCAGCAAGGAGACTGTTGCCAGGGCGATAGTTACCGTCTCTTCGAGGCGCAGCGTTCCATGGGCTGCAAACAGGAAACATGACAAAACACAAATCCAAATCACACCGTTGACTTTTTGCTAAGAGAAGCACAATGTTCTGACCTGTACGTTGTTGTCCAGAGACAACGGTTTGATTCATTATTGATGACATCTAGAGCTTGAGGGCAGCTATGATTGATGTTCCAGCATATGCAAGCATGTACACACTGGCTTACACACACATATAGGAGTTGACGAGGCTCCCTTTAATGTCTAACATCTCTTGGTTTCTAATCAAAACAACAGAGTCGGAATAAACACAGACGTATACACTGATGTTCCTCCATCGCGCTGTAGGAGACTGTTTAGAGCTCCAGGAAAACACACGGCGCCTAGAGTCTTATATCAAAACAAAGTAGACAAATATACAAAATGGTTTATGCGCGCAGTTCACATGAAAACACTTTTTACAACTCTGCGTTTCATGACAAACCTTAAAGATAATGTTTGACTTTTCTCTGTTGCAGTGAAGCAGCATAATTTATTTTTTTCGTATGAAAACGACTACATTAGGAAACAGTAGTTTACAAAAATAACATATTTTTATATCACGATTATTCAAAGGCATCTCAAGCTGCTCTATACAAGTGCAGCTGAAGATTTTCTTATATTAATACTGTATCTTTTTATATTAGTGAAAGTCTAGGAGCTTTAAATGAGTAATCTGTGACTTCTGTTTATTTTGAATATATATACAGTGCGACAGCCCCACTAAATCTCCATAGCAACCATTGTATGCCAGTTTGAGAGGCATATTGATGGATGTGTTGATAGGTAGTTGGATGGTGAGGTTGACAAGTGGGTGGATGTGAAATCTTAATAATAGAATATGGGATTTAGTGTTTCTATCTGAAAAATACTTAATTCCAGACATTTCTATAAACACGACAATTTAAAGAAAAATCTCTGCGGGTGATGTAAAATTAGGTTATTGGATAATGATCTAAAACAACAGAAAGGCTTCACCAGATACAAAAATCAACTTTCTTTCTAAATCCAATAGAAACCCTGTGAGGTGAGCTGACCTGATGAGAGGAATTTACTTCAAGAAGGAGGAAACTTTAAGTATTATTCTAAAAGTAAACATTACAGTCAGAAAAGATAATTAATCCTGTAGCTATGCTGGTTCTTCACCGGTAAAGTGTTTCTGTGTTACTGTGCTACTCCGATTACCCAACCCTAAAACCATCATCCATGAGCTTTGTTTTCAGATCACTCACACAGACATTTCCTTAGCCAGGAATCTGCCAAGACACGTCAGGAGTTAATCCGCCACGAACCAGAAATGGGATTTAAAAATTCAGGCACAAATGGCATTAAAATTTCACAGATTAATAAAAGACAATCCAATTTAATTACTCGCCGCTAACTCCTTACTTTCCCCCGTTATCTGCCGGCGCGGCAGAAGCAGCCGCCGACACGCTCCCACTGTCTGTCTGCAGACAGCCGGAGCAGACGCTGTGTAATCCCTGGAATGCAGTAGGACGGCATGGATGGCGGGAGAGCGTGTCTGCAGAGGAGATGGGCCGGCGCTGACACCGCCCTGATCTTGCCACACACGGCGCTTTCATTCACAGGTGCGGCGCAGGTAAAAATGAAAAAAAAAAAAAAAAAAAAAAACTACTAATAACAATATGTCTGTTAGCTGCTTGACAACTCACTGACTGATTTCAACACAACTCTCACTTGGACTTAGTGGATTGTAACCCGAGTAAAATGGCTGAAAATCAGTTCAACAAAAAAAAAATTATTCACACACCCTCAACTTTTTCACTATTTTGTCACTTTAGAACAAGAAACGTCAATATAGAAGTGCATAAGCATCAGTTTAGAATGTCCTAGTTGAAGTCCAGACATGAATCTAAGTGACTGGTGAAGAAATAACGCATATAAATTCCCAATAAAATACATTGAACTTTAATGTCAAAAACAGAAAAGTGGTAAAACTGCTTGTGCACTGCCCCGCATGAAGAACAGAGAAGCGGATTAAAGCAGCCGTGAACAAATGAACGAACGCGCCCGTGTTAGTCGGCTTTTGTGTGCGTGTCCTCACAGAACGGCTGCGGAGGCGTGGGGCTCGGCACTGGGAAGTCCTCCGTGAAGTTTACGTTGCACATGTCGCTGCCGCAGCAGCAGAAGTGGTACGTTCCATTCTGGATCTGAGGAGGCAGGCTGGTTACCACACAGCGGTCGTCATGGCAGCCATGGTTATCAGCAAGGTGACTCCAGCAACCTGAGACAAAAAAATTGCAATCTTTGACCTTTTTTTTAAAAAAAAAAAAAAACAACTATCATTTGATGGGCCCCAAACTAGAACACAATAAATAGCGGTAACACTTGATTGGACATTTAGACAGATTAACCAATTAATTTTTGTTTCTATAAAACAGTTTCATCTCTTTCCTTTCACACAGCCAATTCAAACCATGACTTTAAATTAACTGAGGGAAATGACTGACCTTAAAGTTCAGGGTTTTTCTATTAAGCTCGGGCTTTCATTTGGTGATTTGAAACAGCCAAGTGGGACAAAAGAGCAGCTGCAACAGAAGAAGAAATGTGTAGGAGAAAACTTGGTTATTACCTTGTTTGACCAGCTGTAATTCACCAGGTGGGGTTTTCTCCCACAGGCCAAAGCAGTGCTTGCCCTTGGCACATCGGATGGTGGTGTTCTCTGGGGAGACCCTGCCTTCGCCCTCCGCCACTCGCTTGACCTCCCACTGCGGCAGCTGGTCCGTGAAGGCACACTCCCTCTCCTCACCCTGCGCAGCTGAAAACACACAAAAAAAGATATATAAGTACCATCTTTGTTCTGAGGTGTGCACCTGACAGGACCTTGGACTTAAAGTGGAGTTGAGAAGCTCTCATCCTCCTTCCACTTCCTGCCATCTTTTCTGTCGTTTCTGGCAGTAGTAACATCTGGTTTTTGATCATGTGATGCGTGTGATGTGTTTCTCCTTTGCGGTTTTGCAAAATACGCTCATTTTGATACAATCTAAAAACCTACAGAGCTCATCTGGCGACAAACGATGGCCACAACTTGACTAGAAGGAACGACTCATTTATTTAGTGGGAACAAATCCTTTCATTTGTTGGAACGGCTCATTTATTTTACGGGAACAACTTTTAGATAACAAGTCTAACTCGTGGCCACGAATTAAACACGTTGTGGCCATGAATTAAGTTGTGGGCACGAGTAAATAACCACCTCATCCTTGTACAAAAACTTTATCAAAACGTGATTTGTTTTTTTGTTTTAATGGGCATGTTTCCATAAAGACCATAAAATTTGTGAAAATCAATAGAAACGCAGCTACAGGTTATTCTAAATGTTTGCTTCATTCATGGACTTTGTTAGAATAGTAAAATCTTCCATGCCTTTCCAATGTTTGTGTTGTTTGGAAAGTCAAACTACTAGGTTAGACTTTCTAGTTCATTTATAATTCATACCCATCAGTTTTTTTTAAATTACAAAATGAAATAAGCAAATTCAAGCAGCATTACGTCAATACCTGAAGGTGGGATGTAGACATGGAGGGAATTTATTTAACTCAACTCAATGAACGTAAATAGAATCACAATAATTCTCCAAGATGGATTCAAATACATCTCATTTGCTGAAGCAGCTGCACCGCCGCTCATCGATACAGGAAGAATTCACAGATGAAAACCAACTATGCGCCCATTAAAGCTGCTGCCTCTCACGAACCCGAAGATCAATAGAAAGCCCATTAAACTCCAGCCTGAAGGACATAACATTCACACAGACAGCAGGAGGAACGGCAAGCACAGTCACCACCTTAATGAATTTAACTGGTTTACAGCCTGACAAACACAATAAAAACACTTCTGTGCTAAAGTATCCGTAGCCTTGGACCGTTTTACATTTTTTTCCACATTGCAACGCCAAACATAAATAGATGTGATAAACCAGACCAGGTCAGATCTGGTCTATCACTTGCACAGTTGTGAAGTGGAAGAAAACTTTTGCGTGTTATTTTTCTTCCAAAAAATTTTTATAACCAAAATCTCTCTTTGCTCATCCCAGAACTAGAGTATCCCAGCAATTATTGTGATAAACAATAATATTGTTGTTCTGAGGCCATTTCCAAGTAATATATTGATAATGGCAGCATAATAATGCAAGCCTGCCCTCTCAAAGACAAATAAACGTTCATTTTGTGAAGAACATTTAACATTAGAACTGGAACATATTTTAAATATTCAAAATAAACCTATAAATAAAACAGAAATAAAAACCACTTAAACCAAAATGTCAAATAAAATGGATTAGGAGGTTTCTGTAAGCAACATTTCCATTTTTAAAATGTTAATGAGAATGGAAATTATCAAGCTCATTTTAATTCATTATGCTTCAACCTGAAGAGTCCTAATTGGTTAATGGAGTCCACCAAAAGTTAATGTTAGCAAACATGCCATGTGTCTTCATCTTTATTTGTGATGAATTGTGTGAACCATGAATTATTTTCATAATTACGAGCTGCACTGCGTCGGTCTCTCACCTCAAATCCCAATAAAATGCTAACGTTTACTGTTGTGACCCGACTACATACAGCAAAGTTCCAATTGCATGAATACTTTTGGAATTAAGTCCAAGTTTCAGTTTTGACTGAAAAGATGGAGCCAGTTGTGAAATCACACATCTGGGCGACTGACGCGCCACGCCAGGAAGAACTCGTCTGAATTTCAGAGTGTGTGTATATGTACACAGCATGTGTTGTGGGTAATTTCAGATGAGAGAAACATGATGTGCCAGTTTGCTTCCCTTACTCCCAACTCCTCCCTATCCTCCATCCGGGAGAGGCGCTGAGAGCAGCGGGGGGAGGGTGCTGCTGGGGTTAGTTCCAAAGAGGGAGGAGGGACAAGGGTGGCTGTGCTCTGTCCAAGGTCAAGCTAGTCTGTGTGAGCAGGGGTTGAGGCAGTGGAGTGGTAGTTCGGCTGGGCATGGAGCCAACTTTCCTCCTCTGTTCTCATGAGAAGATAAAGCTGTCAACCCCTGGCTACTGTAGGCCTCGGCCAGCAGCTGCCCTCAACCTGTAGGCCCCCTTACTGCTCACTGTCCTGAGTACCTGACTCTGTCTGTAGGGGGGGCTGCTGAACATACACCTCCACAGCCGATGATAGATTATAAAAAAGATGGGCGGAATTGGCTCTTTTCAGCCGAGTCGATTTCCTCGCTAGATCAGGAGAAACATTTCTGATCTCAAAGCAGTGTTATTTTCACCTTAGTTAACACTGAATCTGAAGATGAAAGAGAATCGAATATTAAGAGTCTTCTAATGCCTCACTAAGCACATTGGTATGTGCATTATAGATGTTACAGCCAGAGTAAAGCTGAACTAAGCGGAATTTTAAGTCGTACTCCAATACAAATTCTACTGATGGTGTATAGTTAGGGGTGGGCATTTGTCATTTCGTTTTTCATTATGGTGAAAAACTACTCAGGAGAATTTGGATTTATTGTGATTAAAAAATATATATATCAATGTTTGGAAAAGCGAAAAACTGACTGTAATGTTGGATTTTTTTTTTGTTTTCTCTGCTGATTGTTCCATTAAAAATCAGCTATTGGAATTGCCTTGTTTCCATTAAGTGACTTTATTTCTTAAATATCAAATTGTGCAATATGGACGATGAAAATGCAGATAAAAAAGTAGCAATACATTTTAAGTAATCACCCATCTCTATAGTTTTGAAGGGAAAAGAAAAATGATTTAGTTTGTTTTACTCTACGCCTAAATAAAATCAAGTGCAACCAAACCAACATTGAACGTCATCTTGAATGCACCGTCGTTTCCACGGTGAAGCGTTGCAGTGAGAGCATGAACATGGAACTGACAGTTGATCGACAGACGGACAAAAGTTGAAACAGGGAGGTGTGTTTGTCGCTTCCTACTGACAAACACTGAGATTTGTTGTTGTAAGGTGACAAAAACGAGCAAACGTTCAAGCAGTATGAATATTTTTGCACTATGCATCTTAAACATACGCCTGCAGACAAAGGAGCTCCAGCAGTGGCAGATTTCCAGTGAAACGTGCCACTTGAAGAAACTATTAGAAATCTGCAGACAATAGCAGTGCAATCCTAGACCAAGGGCGTGTGGTTCCAGTTTTTCCTTCCTCCAAGTAGCTCTGTGAACCGAACCCTCTTTTTCTCTCTCTCTCCATCGTCTTCACTCGAGTTACACTTTAAAGGCTGCATTCAAATTCTCCTTGAGCTTTCTTTAAAGCCGCAAAAAAGAAGAAAGCGTAGCTTTAAGGACATGGCTGCAATGGATTTTTAACATAAAAGCTATCAGTACTTACATTTCGCCCTAACTACGACGATAAAAAAGCTTTAACGAACCGCTACAAGTGATAAATGAACGCAGTGGTAAAACTGGACCAACTGCCTTCACTTAACACAACCTAACCTACTGTCTTCATTCATTCACAATGTATTCTCTGTTCATCTTTACTTAAATGGTTGATCTAAAAAGGGGAAGTATTGTAACAGAGTGAGACTATTTGTAGCCTTCTGTACTGTGCCGACGAGCATGTAGACGACGTCTCCAACGCAGTTTTGATTGACATCTTAATAAATTAACTGTCTTACAAGTCAGACTAACACCTGTGATGATAAAAAAAAATACAAAAAATACTGAGGTTGTAGCCAAGGTGGGTAGTTCCTTATTTGGACCTGGTTCAAACAGTAATTTTACCTGTCTGCACAGGCATAATTTGCAAAGTTTGTCCTCCACCTACATCCTTTGTCAGTACACCCAATATACTTTATAGTAACATTTAATATATTCAGCTTCATTTCTTGAAATTCTAATTAAGTAAAGTGGTAAGCTTGAAGATGAAAGTATATTATTTTAAATACACAACCATTACTCTGATAAATTTAGTACTAAAGCTTGATGTGCCAAATGTAGTGCCTTTTCTGTTCTGCTCTGCTAAAGTGTCTCTAGGAGCAAAACAGGCAGATATTAGCTGTGTAATTAGCCGTGTTATCGACCATGGTAGCCACTAGACCATGGCTGACTACTGATAAAGATATTACAGTCAAGTTTTGAAAACAGAATTTTCCCATCATTACAATAGTTTAAAATCCTTTTAACAAGCAGCTAGTTTTACCTGGAAGAACAACACATTGCTGCTGAGGCAGAAATATATAAATATATATTAGGTGATAATTCAAGTCAGACTAATTTACTAGCTAATATCCACTTGTTTTATTTTCACTGATACCCTACAGGAAACAGAAAAAGGGCTTATTAAAAAGCATATTGACTCGAGTAGCAAATGAACACTACAGACTAAATTCAGTCCATGTTTAATGTTTTTAATGCAGTCTATGAAGTAGTATTTGGAATAACAGTTGCTTTTCTGTTTCAATTGAAATCAATTAGATCATAAACATGTAATTTTTAGTGTAAAAAATAAATATTTAGATATTTTCACTCAGGCTTATATTGTGAGAATCTGAGAATCTATTCATGACAGGCAATGAGACATTAGTTGGGCTACAGCTTCTTAATTTTTCGTCTTTTTTTCAGGGATCGCCACAGCAGGCAGTCATCCTCCATTTACTTGTGATATATACATAAAGTTGCTAATAATACTGTTGCTAAATCAACTGATCAGTTTATTTACTCACTACAGACACATTCTTACAACACTTACTCTACATGAGTGAACTGTATTGAATGTTTAAAATAGCCTACTCTTAAAGCTAATCTATTATTTTAGCCAAAGAACCTGATAACTGAGGATGCCATTACCATTAAACGTCCACTAGTTTAACTATAAACTGCATTAGTACTTAATAATAAGACAAAATCACTTTGATGAATACAGTGTAAGTACAGTAAGAGTGGCAATCACTCAACCAGTGGTTGAGTGATTTCTACAATGTGATTTCTTTGTAAAAAGTTCCCGTCCATCATGGCTCAATTTATTTTCTCAATACTGGTGAATGTGTGGACATGGGCTGTACAGGAGGAACTCCCATAGGAGAGGGGAGAAACAAAGGAATAATAGACGCAGCACGACAGAAGGAAGTGCAGGGCCTGCGACAACACCCACAGACGGCAAGGCAAACACGGAGACGTCGCATGCAGGGCTGGAAAAACTGAACTCTTTTCAACAGCGACTGCTGACATTACCTTTTAACGCTTGGCGTTTGAGGCTGTGAAATGAATTCCATAGATGCCGCTCTGTCAGCGACGCCTCCGAGACAAACCACAACACACAGCAAAGGAGGAACTTTTGGTAAAACCCCCCGCCCCTAAAATGATCTAAAACCGGATTTTTAAGATTTCATTCACAGCCTTTAAATGTGATTTTCCTGCATTACCATTAAACAAGACTTCCTTAGAAACAATACCAAATGAGCAGTAGGCATCAGATGACCAAACAATAACTTATGTAAAGAGCTGTTTAACCTTTCATCCTGCAATAAAACACTCTCACTGTCTCCATAACCCTTTAAACTCCCAGACTTCAAAGCCTGACCTTCTGTGAGATGGAAATAACATTATGACACACACTGACTGACATGCAGCACATTAAATAGTTTCATTGTGCCAACGTGCTTGCACATAAGTGCACACAAGACAAATGGAGATCACCGTCTTACCACAAGGCAGGTTCATTGATTTCCGTTTCCTTTTTGTTCTTCGGGGCTGTTCAGACCTGGCACTAACATGATTCCTGAGTGTTTCGATCAGATGTGGAAAATTTAATTAGATTCTCGCTCTAAAGACTTTAGACTTGACTTCGACTCGCATTCTAAAAACTTGAGGCTCCATTATGACTCGCTTTGTAAAGGCTGGGCCTGACTGACTTGTGAGACTCAGACTCGTGCTCTAAAGAAGCAAGGCATCAGACTTGTACAGTGAAGATTGAAGACTTCAATTATGTTTAGTTCACACAGCAAAAATTTTATGCTGATTTTGTCCAAATTTCACCCTTCAGACAATCTCAATGATGTCCGGATTATCAGGGTGGCTCTTAAGATCATCTGAAGAGATATTCCTGCTGTGTGGTGTTAAGAGTGATCTCGACAGCTTGGAAGAATGTCAGGGCCGCGCTGATCTAAAAATCGAGGATATTGAACATATTGAATTGGCCCCATATGAGAGTGTGTGTGTTGTTTACTCTGAACTCATGTTTGATCAAGAGGTTTTACAAGCTTTTCTGTCTGACATATGAGAGTTGGCGAGTTGCTCCTGGCCATGTTACTTGACATTCCAAAGACTCAAGACAAAGACTCGCGCTCCAAAGACGCAAGACTGAAACCCATGCTCTAATGTCTCAAGACTTGACTTGGACTTGTGCTCTAAACATTTAAGATCTGACCTTACTTCATAAGTTTGATTTCAGTAAGATCTGTCCTCTAAACAGTCAGGACTGAACTTAGATTCTTGCTCTAAATGCTTGCAAGTTGTTTAGTCTTGCACTCCAAAGGCTTGAGACTTAGCCCAGACCTTTAAGTTTGGGACTGGAGTCTTTTCAACAATCTCACATAATAATGGGAGAAAGCAAGCTTTTCCTTGTGACTGCACTTTTGTGTTGACTCGGCTTTTCGTCTTTTCCTACTTCATGTTCGATCAGGATAACAGGATGAACTGTTTACACCTGACAGTATGCTTGCAGCATCTGTATTTGTCTCACATAGATTTGCAGTACATCTCTCACCTGAAATACAGTGAATGTGGAGGGTTTCTGCTTTGGCATCACGAGATACACAATAAATGTTTTAGGAGAAACATGCACACATCTAGAACTCACAATTCTAGATGTGTGCATGTTACTTGCTCTTGCTCAATTATGTTTGTGTCACGGTGAAAAAAAAATAAGTGGGAAGAAAACCTTAACGACAGCTTCCCATTCAGACTGCTAAAACAATGTGGATAGAGGTGTGGTGAAGATGGATCCTGGCGCAGACTGGAGAATGTACGCCTTAGGTTGAAGCAGATATTTACTGAGAAAGGAACTATACAATTCCAGCAGGAGACACAAGGGGAATTGAATAACAGCAGCGGGGCTAATGACAGGCGAGGCAACAAAAGGACTAGCAAACAGACATGGTGGCAGGTACCAGAAGGATCAAGAGGAATACAAAAATATCCAATTTCTTACTACTTACTATTTCTTAGTAGTAAAACCAGGTATGTCTAATCAAGAGCAGGCAATGCAGATGGATCTACTGAATCTAAAGCTAAAGACACTAAGAATCAAAACCAATACACAAATAACAAAAGACACTAATGTAATGCTGCAACCCCCTCTCCCCCAAAAAACAACAATCACAACAAAATCAAAACCAAAGTGATCATTTGAACATGAATGCATCATTACATTTAGGTGCTTGTCTCTAAAAGGTTACTCAAACCAACCGAGTCTAACTATTATTGCTGATGCCATCATTTGATCTCAGATTATTGTAAGGAACTTTTCATGTTTGACTTCAGTTGCTAATTTACTACTAAATTACTAAAGTCAGATTCTTCAACTCGAGCCCTGAGGTCCTTATACCAAAACCTTGTTGTAGTCAAGATATAAAACTAAAAGCGGATAGTCCTTCCCACATTGGGCAACTCAACTGGATGTGGATGTGGATATTTTTTGGGTTTTATGTTGTTTTGATTCCACCATCAATGCATAGATCAGTAAGTAACAGATTACAATGAATGGGATGATTAAAAGAATGAGTATGTTTATTTTAATATTGATTTGAATACATTAGCTTGTTATACAAAGTTAACGTTCATGAAAAAGGAGAATGAAACTCAAACCAAATCAACGTGACCTTTTCTTATTTAGGGTTGAAATATACTTTATTTAAAAATTCCAGATGATTTCAGACCCAAGAGAGACAGGAAGAAAGGGAGGACATAAGAAATTATTAGGAAAGAAGGGAAGGGTACAAAGAAGAAAAGAAAGAAAGGGCATAAGTAAATAAAGAAGAAAAGATGAGTGGAAGGAAAGTAAAAAGCAGGAAGGACACAAGAAACATATGGAACAAAGTAAGGTAAGGAATAAAGGACAAGAAATGACTGAATGAATGAAGGAAATAAGACAGGGAGATCAGACAAGTGAGAAAAGTGATGAAAGAAGGTACAAGGAAGGACAGAAGAAAGAAAGTACACAAGAAAACACGTTTATTATAATATATATGATGGAAGCTTACAGGAAAGGAAGGAAGGACGGATCTTGCATCCCGTCTTTCCCCTAAACTTTAGTTTCTCCCACTTATCCAGGTCTGATAAATACTAAAACCCAGCTCCAGTCTGCTTAGGAACCCCGCTATGTGTAGTCTCGGCCAAGGGAGGCGTCTATTGTCACTTCTTACCGACTCGTCTGCAGCTCAGTGATCCTAATCCAATGTTTTTAGAACCGTTTCTGTTTGGATGCCAATCTCTACATTCATCTCTTATTCAGCATGACAGGCCCTGTTTCGGGCACTGCTCTGTGGAGCTCATCATGTAATTTTGGCTCCCGCTGCAGCAATGGATTGTGGGTCACAGTATGCAAGCAAGGCCAGTGGAGCGAGGAAGATGAGAGACAGAAAGAGAGAGGGTAGTCATATCAAAAGACTACAGAGTAGTTTTCTGCTCCGAGGCTCTCCATTGGATGACGGCGGGCACTGCTGAGTGTTTACCCATGGCCCAGTTATTTGCTAATCTCTCCCTCCTCCCCCAACTGGCCTTCAGTGCACCCTCCCAACTCCCCTCGCGCTACCCCTTCCCTTGGCTTTGCTGCTAAAAAACAACAGCGATCTAATCTCTCCCTCTCCTCCCCTCCCCGCTGCCAACGCAAAAGCAACGCAAGACAAGGCGGTCTGAAACTTGATTATAAGGCACGAGGATGTGTTGGCTGCTCTCTCTGCACACGTTTAAGTTCTTGTACGCGATTAAAGCCAGAAACAGGAGAAGGGAAGTGGGGAAAACAGCAGTCTTTCTTGGCTGAAAGCTGGGCTCATGCATCTGTGCATGCACAGTCATTGCCTCAAGCAGGCATGCAGGCTTTTCAAAGCCAAGCACTGACTCCCCATCAGAATGTATCGGTGCTTTTCAACGCCCTCGCCTCTCTCCAGGCAGAACTGCCTTAGACTGTCTTCTCCCAAATGTAGCGTGTTTTCATTAGCACAAAACGCTTAGGGTGAAGAAAATCTCCTGAGAAGCACTTGTACCTGTGTGAGCCGTGTCCGCTGCTGTTGTTTGGGTGCACGGCTTGTTTGGTGAGGTAGGATGAATCGGATTGGCATTTGCTGACACCCCTGATTTTCCAAGTCCTCAGGTTAAGTTTAAAGATGGAGCGAGGGGGCTTTAATCTGTTCCATCTGGTGCTCTGCAATGACCCCCCCGATAACACCACCGCTCAGTCTGTGTCTGTCTGAGTCTGGTACAGTTATGCTAATCCTTGGTTTATACTCCCCTGAAAGCTGGGAGGCCACCATTATTGACCACCACACAGTTGCACCAAAACCCCCACCCACACTCCTCCTTCTATTATCCCTGTATACCTTAACTTTCCCAAATATGTCATGAAAACGGTCACGACAAGTGGTGTTTGCTCTCACTCCATGGGGGGATGCATAATCTCGGATTATATAAGCAAGGAAGTCTGGTTTTAGGCTGTACCTCCATTTAGGCTGTGTTTATAACATCATTTCCTTGTTGAAGAAATTAGTTACAAGTATGGACTTGTCTTGCCATACAGTAGCTTGATAGGCTTATTTTCACCACAAAACAATGTAAAACCAGCGAGGCCTGTGGCTGTCTGGTGTGATGGGGGTTTCTCCTTTTCTGGGAGACAGAGTATTATTTCCAATGAAACTCACAATGCTAAAAGAAGAGTGATGGATCAGAACCAAAAATCCCTTAAGAATATTAGTGACTCCCAGAATTACATATTTTGACTAATGTATACAATGAAACTTTTGGTACGTCAGTGGCCATGTCAAGCAATGCCAAGCTTTAAACTAAAGGTATGACAGAATATGAATGCGCAACTTTTTAAAGTCCTTGAGATGGCAGAGAAAACGCTAAATTAACTGGCATTGTCTTTGATTGTATCTCATGACGGCCCCTCCCCCACCTGCTGCTCCAAGCAGCACACTTTTCATCGTGAGGCTGACATAAACCTTTTACAGTCCTCTTTCAGTCTTAAGAAAAAACTAACTCACCCCACATGTTGCTGTGCACTATTCATCAGCTGAAGGAAGGGTGTTTGATAGGGTTTCATAAGACTGTAAAATTACCATTACCGCAATATCAATATAGCAAAAACCATGATGTAACAAATATTATCAAATTAAATAATCCCAGACATACATTTACTAATGCTTGTTCTTTTATTACTGCAGCATATTTTAAGATGTGTTGGCAAAGTAATTAAGAAACTAATTAAGTTGTTTTATTGCCAAAAGATGTACACAAATGTAACTTTACCAATAAAACCACATTGTTAAATTGTAAAAATTAGCATTTTTTTAAAGTAGCTGGATAGTCTGAGTTCTATATTTTCACAAACCCAAACCAGAAAGACATGAAAAGTAGAGAGGCTTAGTTAAATATTTGTTCACTTATTCCGAGTCATATCATAGTCACCGTGACATAATTGCAGATTACGTCTTTTTTAATATTAAATAGGCCTAGTGCAAACATCCCCTCTTACAAAAACGTAACCAGTCGTGGCTATGATTCAACAGAAATCCTGTTGTTCACAACAAGCTTCAAGAGTTAACATACATCTAAAAGACAATGCTACTTAGGAGGAAACCCCGGCTAATTCCCAGCTAGATCTGGGTTGATTTCCGTTGTTAAAGTACACCAAAGTTATAAAGTTTCAGGTTCTAAATCACTATGAATTATGGTTTAAGATCTGCCTCATGAGATAACTGAGTAAGCAACGGAGTAGCCCACGTTTCCAAAAAAAAATAAAAAATGGAGTGTCAAAATGTAAAATTAATGGAGCCACACCTCATCACCCTTAAGGCTCTGAAAATAGAGAAACATGTCTGCTAGGCAGCAACATCAAAATAATAATTACTACATTATTATAGGTGTAATGATCAATGTTGTTTTAGCAGCTATACAAAAGGAATAATTGTCTATTTTAAAGAGAACATATCATACATCATTTCTTGAGAATCTAAAACAAGCCCATAATGAATCTACCCTATTCTTCAAGCAGATTCTCAATATATTTTTTTATTGACAATGCAATATAATTTTAGTCCATTCCCACATTCTTACAGCTGAGAGTTACTGTTTTCTGGATGTCTTCTGTGAGAGCCTTTGCAAAGCTGAAGCACATAGCAACATCCACGGTTTGTGATGTAAAAGGATGGCAACAGAGAAGAGCAGCAATTACCGAGTTGGCAGACGTGATTTTTAAAAAGCCCAATATCGACTGAAATCCCTGCGGCTACTCTGCAAAGGTTCTGTCTGCGAAAATCCTCAACACTTTTTTTTTTTTTTTTAGAACTCCAGACTCATTGTCTCTGCTGGTCAAGGAGAACGCTCTGTGCTAATCATAGGCTGTCACTCTGAGTTACCATCTCAAGGCTGCACCTTTTGTTTTTCTGAAACATCCGCTTAATTTCTCCTTTTGGCCGTCGCAGAACGCTCACTGAACACTGTTCCATTGTATAAATCGCTGTGTTCGCCACAGCTCACAACTCCAACTAAGGTGAGACCAAATGATCTCTCATTCCAGCAGCAACCGAGCCTACAAGCTGCAGCCACGCTGCTCCCCTCTTGAATGTCAATGTATAGTTTCAAATACTAACAGATCATAATCTCTCATATTCTGTGTCCACATTGCTTTGCTTCAGGTATTCAAATACCGGTTTGTAAGTTTATAATGGCTGTATCTCTGTTTCTATGGGATAACTGCAGTTTGTAGCTGAAATCTGTCTTTTGTAGAGATGCACTGATCTGATATTAATATCTTATCAAACCCAGTATTGGGAATTAAAAAAATAAAAAAATCTAGAATTCTAGTTTAATTCTTTGCTTTGTCCTCTGAGCGACGTCAGGCTTTATCATTCATCTTGAATTCCCGATTGCACTTTCTGAAAGGTTTGTTGCAGGTTTTTCTTTTT
The DNA here is from genome assembly GCF_000485575.1 of Poecilia formosa. Taxonomy (NCBI): domain Eukaryota; kingdom Metazoa; phylum Chordata; class Actinopteri; order Cyprinodontiformes; family Poeciliidae; genus Poecilia; species Poecilia formosa. Next base: position 346,225 of record NW_006800114.1, read on the forward strand.
TTTTTTTTTGCATGTTTGAACAAGATAGTCAACCTATTGCTCTCGTCAGTTTCAGTTTATTTATTTTACATTGGCTGCTTTATTTCTGACTGAACAAATTAAAATTCTGTTGACTTTACATGTTTGAGCACGCTTGTGAGGACATTGGTGTATTTAAGTGTGCTGTAATTGTGCAGAGTTATGAAAGAAATTTATAATTCAGTACATTTATGTCTGCACTTTGAAGAACAGGAAACATTTTAAGTCGACTTGGCTATTTTTCTATTGCTGAAACGTAACGGCTGATTCCCATACCAGAAGTGTTTGCCACTTCCGGTATGGGAAGTGGAAAAAAGAGAGATTCGGTGCATCTCTAGTCTTTTGAAAGCCATTCATTAACCGGCTTACTACTCTTTTGTTTACCTCCATGGAAGGCCAACATTGCATACCAAAGAAAGCATTTAAGTCTCCTTCGTAAGGACCAGCCATGGTCTTCTTTTTTTTGATGTTGACATCACTGCTAAGGGTAAAAAAAAAAGAACTACATTGTTCAGGGAGAAATTAGGGATCTGTTTGGCTAAAATAGAAGTATGTATGGCCAATAATGCAGTCTTGTTAGATAAAAATGTGCCTTTTTTTTTTTTAATGTGCAGCATTTTGACTAGAATTATAACCACTAAACTTCTGTATCAGAGAAGTACTTCCATGTGAACTGTAGTAGGAATTTGCTACAAGTTGTTCTGAAACTGAGAAGAATCTAAAAGTAGTGCCAGAAGGTTTGAGATTTGTTTGGAACCGCTTCCCAATTCGGGAACACCAACACACTAATTAGTCCCATGGGACATGTAGCATTAGCCCAACCAAACCAACGTCGGCTGCAAACAGGTTAAATGCAAAGCACATGGAAGGAAGGAAACAGATGTTTATGAAAGATTACTGATAACTTTCTGCATTTTAACTATGGCTGGGATGAAATTTAATACCAGTTTAGCAAGGGAATTATCCACACACTGGTGCCGTTTATCTACATGTCCAATTTATAAGATGAAGCACTGCAAGCCGTTACTTGCGATCGGTTCAGAATCACTCTGAAGAGTTCTTGAACAAGATAAGAGCAAGAACTGCACCCAGCCTGTGAGCCACTTCTCCTGCACAGCAGCTTTCCTGAATATAAAACACTTTTTTTTAATGCCCTTTGGCCAAACAACCACACATTGGATTCTGAGCATAACGAGCATAACACAGGTTTGCAAACATACTTACAGGGCTTCAACTTTCCCACATTTTGTCACAGTACAACTACAGGATTGAATCTATTTTATTGGGATTTTATGTGCTAGACCAACAGGAAGTGTCTCACATTTGTGAAGCAGGTAGAAATGTTACATTATTTTCCAACATATTTATTGACAAAAATATAAAAAGTGTGGTATGCTTTCATATTCAACCTCCTATCACTAGGACACCTACACTATGTTGGTGTATCAATTAAAACATTGAGAAAATACAATTAATTTTTTGGTTGCAGGAAAATTCTGAGAACAATCTCCAAACACTAACCGCTTCAAATAATAAAAATAACAGATATAGTTTCTGACAACTCTATGCCTATGAATCGAGGGATGAAGCAACGTATGCTCCAAAGAGATCTTTTTTGGCAGCGACTCCCGCCACCCGGCTGAACTTTTTTCACCTCAGCTACCCATCTTTTCTTCCCACACATTCTACTGTTCCTCTGTCTGCTACTATCTTATCGTGCTCAAGGTTTCACAGAAGCCTGGCTTCAACTCCGAGGTCTCAAACACATGGCATGAGTTGGCAGGCGGGGACTGCGCGTGCTGGACTGCATTTTCTTCCAGGCCTTTTGCACACAGAGAGACTGAAAAGGGTTATAAGTTTTTGTTGTTGTTGTTGTTTGAAACGCAACTGACAGACAACAGAGGCAGTGTGTGTGAATTTAGGCAGGACAGAAGATTCTCTCAATGCACAGCTGGTCGGAGGCTTAAGCAAACTAAGCAGGTGCTTACAGCTCCAGGCCAGCAGGAGGCGAACATCAGTGCTCAAACAAATGCCATAGATGTAATTTTTCGTGAAGTCCGTCTGTTAAAACATGCTGTAACTTCCCCTACATCTATGACTTGCTCAAGATAGCAATATTAGCTCCTAGTTAACGGTCTAAATAAATTGGATATTTTAAAATTAGAATAGAGATGCACAAATCGGAGTTTTGCCAATAACTTCCAATTTCTTGTTTTTGTAAAGCTTTGACCTTTTACAACAATTTGGGTAGAATAATTGCCAGTGATTACATCGTTGGCATTTTAAACTCTTTTGCATTTCATATTAACCAATACAATGGCTAGCATTACTAAAATGACGGTCCCTGTGTACATTTTTGAGAATGTAGATCCTTAACTCAATGGTAATGCTTACATAATCCACAACAGAACAAGGCTGAACGTTCAGAAAGGATTAAACTGAGCAATTTCACAGTATTGTGGTAATTCAAATGAAATCCTACCATGGCTTAAATAAACCACAGATATCTCATAGAGAACACTGTTTGATTTTAAATAGGTCCTTACATCTCTGTGCCTTCTCTAAAACCACTGAAACACTTTACGGATACTGAAAACGGCAAATTTCGCATCATCTCTTAGTAACAGCAGCCACACCGAAGAGTGTTGTAATTAGTGCAAGCTGGCAGTGCTTCAGTATGATACGTTCACGCTTTGGAAAACTGATTTGACTTTTGAATGTCTCTGATAAAAGCCAGGGTTTTAAAAATTGTCCCTATTTCAGCATAAATGATCAAAAAATAATTCTTTGAACTAAACTTAGTTAGTTTTAGTGTCCCAAGTTGGCACACAACTTTGCACTCACTCCCTTCCCTCCATGAACAATGACAATTACAGTGAGCAAAGCTGGAATATCAAAAACAAACAAAAAAAACCCCACACACTTAGCAAGGCTTCTTTAAGACTGTTACTTGTGTGTAAGTGAAATTCATAATAACAGAGAATCTATCTACAACAACATATAAGTCGATATTATCTCCAATTTGTGACCTTAACAGGGAAAATGACCAACTTTTAAATTTTTAAGGACTGAGACTGAAGCTAATGTAGGTCAAGTAAAGTCAGGAACTATTAAAAAATCATGGCAACCTACTCTGCTGATTGTAGTTTATAACCCAATGAAATATGTAAAATCAGCAGAAACTGAACAGGAGTGCCGCTGAACACATTGGCATGGACCAGATCTTTATTTATTCTGCTACGATACCCTCCAACAATTTGTTCAGCTAAATCAAAGACGCACACATCCTTCAAGGATACCAACACTACAATCATGTTTTACTGTTTGTTATACAAACACCTAAGTTAATTTTGTGCATCAATATGGCTGCTCAGGTCCCCAAAAATGTCTGGACCGCCCCTGAAGAAATAATCACGCAAAAAGGTTCAGACTCAGCCTCGTAAACAACATATGGATCATTTACAACAAACGAAGACTTTGTGGGACAGACTATGGCTAAAGGAGAGCATAAAATGTTCACCATGAGAACATTTTCATCAACAAAAATCAATTCACGCCACTCACCAGCCACAGAAGTCAGGAAGATTGCAAAGCAAAACGCAGATCTTGCCATAGATTTCATTGCGGCTCGGCTCACAGGGTACTTTGGTATCGTTACTTGGTCTCCTCCGAGGCGTGCTGTACTTCTTTTGGTCCTCTGCTACAACTTCTACTCAGTTTCTCCACGTATTTCCTCAAAAGTCAGCCCAATAACTTGAACTGATCTCCCAGACAACACATTGAGAAATAATGCAAAAAAAAAAAAAAAAGAAAGAAAGAAAAAAAAGATTTGCTGTTGTTCTTGTTGCTGGTGTCCGTGGATTAACAATGATAAACAAAAGGAAGTGAAGTAGTCCCGCTTTGGAGCCCGTTGCGAAGCAGACAGATAAGCCGTGCAGCTATCTTGTACGGCGGATCTTCCATCTGTGAGTGTCCGGAAAACGGCGTCTGTGTCCAGCAGCTAACATGCTAGCTGCCCGAGGCGACAGTCTGGCTGGTGCTACAAAACTTAAGCAAAGCTGCTAAATATCGCGAAAATAATAAACACGGTAAAATACATATTCTAATCAAAAGCAGTTTTAAAATATATCCACATTCTCTTCTCGAAAGTCAGTAAAATTACAAAAAAGACCCCACATTTAAATCGAGTACGTTTAAAGCTGATTGCTATCCAAGCTAACTGATGCTAGCTACAGAGCTAGCCAGTTAGTTCTGTGCGTCCAGTGTCGTTTTCCAGTCGGGAAAACATAAAAACAACACACGAGTCACAGGCGCCTATGGTGAGCGGTGGACGGATCGTTGCCCCCCAGCGCAGAGAGATGGCGGACGGAGGCGATGGATATCTCTCGGTCTGGCCAAGGTGGCTGGGAACGCCTCGTTTGCGGGCTCGTCTGGACCACTCGTCTCTGGGTTTTAAGTTACTGCTGCGGACGGTCCCACACAGCCAGCCAGGAGAGAGAGGGTGGTGCAGCGCCGCTCTGCCGCAGACAGTGGATACAACATCGGGGACAAATGTACTGACTGCATCTGTGCTCTTTGTGTCATTCTCTGCCGCGATTTGTTGACTTTTTAACCGCGTTTTGGTCCTGAAACTGATTCAAGTCCACAGAAGCACTTAGTTATAAAATTAGAATGGAACAATGATGCTCTGTGATGTATTCATGTCTCTTTAACTTTTTTGACGCGTTGTAACGTTACAATAATAATGTAAAATACTGGAATTACAGCTGACATAAAACAACATAAAGTGGTGCATTACTTAGAAATTGAAAGCAGGTCACAAATGGTTTGTTTGTTTGTTTTGTAAACCTGACCCTGCCGGACAAAAGCAGACCCACAGCATAATGCTGGCACCACCCTGCCTCATCCTAATGTTGTGTTCAGGCTTATGCGCCATGTTGGTTTCCCTTCAGAAATGTCATTTTTAATGGGCCAAAAACATCAATTCAAAAAGAGAAGCTTTAGTAAATTGTGTTCTTGCTACAGGCTGTTAATTTTAATGCAGATTAAAAGTACAAGTTAAACTAGTATTTCTTGACTATAGAGCATTTCTAGTGCTTAAACAAATCTTATAAGTTAGTGTTAGCTCAAGAAATAGACAAATTAATAATAAATGGCCAACCACAAAGACGGAGCAGAAAAATCAACATTTATCATTAAAAAGAAGGGAGCACTTTGAAGAAAGTCTGGCTCATTTGATATATATACCATAAAGAAATGAGGGGGTGGTTGAAAACTGCTGCACATAAATAATGCATCATGACAGTGAAGGCACCAAACAGATGTTAAAATAGTGATACTTTACTGCCTCTTTGTGGTTAAACCACATACTGTAAAAGTGAGCAAAGTGTGTTTTTATTGATAACTTATTAACAGCAAGGAGCATAATAAAAATAAAACATTTGTTACAAAATTTATTTTATAGTATTTTTCTCTAAAAACATGACATCAACAAAATGTCTAGAGACAACAGGGATGGATGTACCTCAAATAATTGACTTTGTGTCTGTGCAATAACACCATCGTTACTTTGTATAATTTGTAAGGAAATTGCTGCTATTGTAAGAACATTTGTAATTCGTCGATTTTTCCTTTGTCCTAGCAATATTTCTTGATAATAAATTCCCAAAAAGCTGGATTTATCAGGTACAATTGTTATAATATTATATTATTAAAATGGTCATTATTATTACTCCAAAAGTAATAATTAACAACTGAAATACACGACTAAGTTTTTTTCTTTTACACATTTTTTTTAATCAAAACATATTGCTTTAGTATGTGGAGTTCAGTGATGACTGTAACTATCATCAAATATAGAGATTGGCTGTTTTTCATTAGGAATATGAGAAAAGCTTAGGTCCATTATAGGCACATTGTGTTTCATATAGTTTTTATTTAATTTTCTCATTTATATTTTAATTAATCTGTTTTTCCAAAAATACTGATATTGGTTTCCACTCAGAATATGACGGACATATTTGTCGCAACATTTATATCCCTCTGTAGTTACATCCATGTTCCAGCAGGTGGCGATATCGGACTGCGGTATGTTGAGATCAACGCGTAACTGAGCGCATTTCAATGTTTTGAACTCATGAAAGCTCACTGTGTCACATCAGAAATTCAGACATAAAGCAACTAAAACGCAAATTAAAGAGAGATGTAAGGAAGCCGAATAAAAACTTCGAAAATAAATCATAGGATGTGGGCTGGCGACATGATGGGTGCCTTGGTTTTCGGTGCTGTCCAATTGGATACCAATACACAGAGAAATGGGCGTCACACTTTGGCGGAGTTGTCCCCGGGGCTCGTGAGCCGCGGCGTTCGCGATGAGCGACGGAACTTTGAAGTTTCACTCAGGTACAATGACATTGTAAAGCAGTATTACTATAAGATAGGCGTTCCCACTGACACCTCGGCATTACTCTGCTCCTCTCAGCACCTGGCTGCCCGAAGAAAGGTGGACTGCGCAATGGCTTCTGCTCCACCTGAGCCGAGGAAGTTTACCAGGGGGCTCAATAAGCCTGGGACGGCGGCGGAGCTCAGGCAGAGCGTCTCTGAGGCTGTTAGAACTTCAGTGTTGATGGTAAGAAGGAAGCGACTCTCTCTGTCTCTACTGTCCTACAAGACAACTATATATAAAAAATGAAATACTATATGGGGCAAAATCAAACCATCATTTTAGGGACATTTGAACATGATGAGAAACTGCTGCCCACTGGACCAATGATGACGTTTCATATCACCGGAATGTGTAGATATTTTGCCAGCTGCTACCGTATGTTTCCCATGCCTGACTCTAGTTACAACTTTCTCAAAGAGGTTGCCAGGTAACTGAAATGCACACTGGCAGCTTTAACTGGATGCATGCACACCAATTGGTACAATCTGTCACCTGATCCTTGCAGATGCATCTTGTAACGTGATGCGTTTGTCAGAAACACCAAGAGACAAAAAATAGAATAGACAAACTTTAGTTGTTTTCAGAAGATCTGGGTGCAGAATCCCTGAGTTCGCTTAATGCAGACACTAATTTAGAGGTGGTGATTATGTTGTGCTCACTTCTTCTGCGATTGTGTCTTGTTGCATAACAGTGATCAATATGTGATTGCTTTTTTCTGTCAGTTGCTGTTCATCAGAATAAGCTTTATTGGTCAAGGTTGTTCACTCAAAAATGGACTGCATTTAGTTTTCCACTCTGCAGATATTTATACAAAACTAAGCAGACATTTATATGCAAATATATGTATATGTATTCATGTGCCTTAATAGACTATGCCCAATTGTGATGTATTGCAAACATATTTGTAGCCTGGAACATTTTCTAATGTTATTATGGTATAACATCTTTTCTGGATTTTACGTACATGTTCTGTGATAAAATTGCTATGAAAGGTGGACAATGAAGCAACATTTGGAGAATTGTTTACAAATGCACATCTGAAAACTGTAGTGTATTTTTGTATGTGTAGAAGCAACTTTCACTGCAATTGTACGTGCGTGCCTTTTGGGGTATCACTCCACCTGCTTTGCACATCTAGAGTCTGAAATTTCTTGCTCCATCTTCTTTCCAAAATAACTTGAGGTCATTGTGCCTGCATAACATTTACCTCTGAGTTACAACTTTGACGTCTTTTCTCTTGGAATCAGGTCTGGACCGAGGTTTGGCTCATGTAAATGCCTTTTTCTAAACCATTTTTGTTGTTGCACTGGCTGTATGTTTATTTCAAATCTAAGCATCATGACTTTTTCATGCCCTGTCACAATTAACGAGTGCTAATGAGCTGGATAATAGATCAATATGTGTAAGACTGAGTCTGTGTACTTCTCATGGTTAAGTTGGGATACCTATCACTTGTTCTATTTTGGATGGATCCTAATGGTGCAGCTGCCTCTTTCGTGTTAAGCATATATGCTGGTCTGGTAAATGCAAATATATATATAGCACACTGACCATGAGAACTTAGCACCGTTAGTTGCGCTGACATTATGACAAATGGGTCATGCAGGACTATAGTTTATGCAAAAGTTGTTCAGTCGTTGAACTGCACAGGTGGTAGAAATCATCCTTTTTCTTGGTAAATATGTGGCTTTTATATTGGTCTTTATCTTGTCTGCTTGGCAATTATGTCCCAGAGGCTCTTTAATTGTCCCCTTGCCCACAGTGTGTTTAGTGTCATAAAGGATACAGTTCAGAACTGTGGGTTGCACTTAATAATGCATGAGATGATGTTGGGTGTCCGCGCTATTTTTATACCTGCCCCTTTTCTCCTCACCAACTTGGTGTCATACAGAGCACTCTGGGGAGCATTAATTATGAATACCTGTGCATGCAATAAATCATCTGGACCTGAGAGTGAGTTCACTTGCAAACATACAGTATCAGAAAAACAAATCCACAACCCATAAATATTTTGTTGGTTTTAAGTTTTTTTTGTGTTTTTTTTTTTGTTTTTTTTGGTCAAATTTGTTTGTTTCAGGCCATCAAATAAATTTTAATTCCAGACGAAGATAACTCAAACAGAATGCTGTTTTCAAATAATTATTTCATATTTTATGGGGAAAACTATGCAATACAGCCCGACTCTGTTCACTTTACTCTTGTACCGTTGGACTTAAAAAGTTTTTCCAGTCAGGAACAGTGGATCGGCATCATCAGCTGAGCTCCTTATTGATTTAGGTTATACCTCTTGGACAGAATCTTGTGTAATATTAATACTACTTCCACCACCCCTGCTGCTCTGCCTGTTGGGGGTAACCCAAGGCTCCATTCTTGGACCTACAGTACATTTTCTCTCTACCTACTTCCACTAGGTTCAAACCTTTGGAAACACAAAAGTCCTTTTCATCTCTAACCAGACGACTGTCAAGTTTATCGTCCAGTAAAACGCACGAGCTTGTGCTGCCTTAAGCATCACCTTAATTGCCTTACTGACATCCAAAGTTGGATGGCAGTAGTTTTCTTGCACTTTAATGAGAGTCAGATCAAACAACACTTGAAGGAGACAATTGGCAAATACCAAACCAAAATTATCTAGAAAAAAATAAACAGAAACCGTGATTCAAGTGCTTATAACTTCCATATTTGATTCTCCTATTCACACGACTTCAGCACTTAAAAGATGTTGCAGCCTGATTTTTTTTTTAAACAGCCACAAGGAAAGGAATGATCTTTTAGCCATGCTTCACTGGCCTCCAGTTAAATTTAAAAATGTTTTCAAAATCCTTTAATTTTAACGTGCTTTAACTGTGTTGTCCCATGTTTTTCTTTGTCAAAACTGCTGCCTCGGTGTATACTGAGGCAGCAGTGTATACGGCCAGCAGACCACATGCGTTTAGACATTCCAAAGACTCGATTAAAATTCAGAAACCGAACCAGATTGTTAGTTGCTGCTGAGACTTTGCAGTGGACTTCGCAGTGCACATCAGACAGGCTTTGTTTTAAAAATCTAACTTAAAAACACATTTACAGATTAAATCTATGACTATAGGGTTTTTTTTTTTATTCGTTTAAATTCTTCTTTAAGTTCCTTTTTTTTTTCTTATCACCACACTTTTGCTATTTCTTACCCTGACTCTGACTTCTGGTGAATTTAAGTTTTTCTGGACTCAGACAGAACCATAAATCCACATCAACAGATTCACATCTCAAAGTCTCAAACGAGCAAAGTTGGGATTTTTCAAATGGTCTAGTCAAAGTCCAAACACAAACACAATTGAAGTCATTCATTCCCTGTGGTTGAATTTACTTGGAGAACAATTGCACAGAACCAGGTTGGTTTATTTGTTCTGGTTATCTTTGACACCAAAATGTGTTTTATCTGAACACGAAGTTTGAAAAAAAGAAGCAAATAACAAAACTGTAATGCAGCAAATACTTTTTTGAACCTGCGTAGATAACTTTAAATAGGTGGGGCCGCTTGGTGAACGCAACAGAGGCCAAGCCATAAAGGCGGCCCCTGCAGGTTCAGAAATGACTTCCAAATGTGAGAAATGTTGGCAGTGAAGCCTCTGTTGGCTTCATTCCTCTCTCTGTTCCTTTACATAAAGCTCTGCTGGCATTGCACCACGCACAAATGTTTCTTTTTTTAATACCTCGAGTTAATTTCTTGCTCCTGTGCAGAGCCTCCCGAGACCTTCCTGCCATCTCTGGTTTTTAGGTACAGTAGCTAAATCGGTGAACTAAGAGTCAACTCTACACCAGAGGATTTGGTCTGATTAGAGTGTTAAAAACCTGCTACTAGATAATCTGTAGATTTGCAGATGCTTTAGCGCTGCTGACCTATATCTGTGCCACGATGCAGAAGTTGATATGGAGTGTGGTTCTCTGCTGAGCTCTGTTGTCCTGAGAAACCAAAGCTACTGATTTTCTGGTCATGTGGTTTCTTTTCCTTCTCATTTCGACCTGCTCATGTTTTGCGGAGCTCCCATCCTCGACATAAAATATATTTAGGATGAAGGCTTGCTAAAGCATCCATATCACTTGTTTACTTCTTTTTTTTTTCTTTAAAATCTGTTACAACAATCAACTTTTGCGCTATTTAGACTTTCTAAACTGTATCCCTGCCTGTGTGTTTACATCACACCCTCTAAGTGTGACTTTTTGGTGCTGTGTGGGAGGACCTTTTATTTTTTTCTTTCTCTTACAGCGGAATGACTTTAATATAGTCGCGACTAAGACAACATCAAAAAAGCAGCCAGTTTTGTGTTGGGGGGAGGGGAGGAAATGGGAAGCGACCTTAAAAATGTGCTTCAAGCCAGCTGACATCGTTTCAATCCAGGCTCTGTCTAGCATAAAAATAGCCATTTAATATGAAAAACGTTCCCCTCAGGTGGCCAAATAATGTGGTAATGGGTAAAACTGGAGCACCTCAACTGAGAGACCCACTTAGAAAAGCGTCCAGACAAGTAAGCAGGAATACGACTCCTTATACTGGTTGGTAAATTCTGCCAAATTCTTGTCTGGATAAAGTCTTTCTGCACACAGATGATATTCCAGTCCACGACAATACCTGCAGGCCTTTCATGAGACTCTCAATATCTAAATCACGTGTGCGACCCAGATTCAGCTCTAACGGTCATTATCATTAACCCAATTTTCTTTTTCCCTTACGAACTGCTGCAGAATTGGAGAAGAAACGAGGACAAAGACAATGGGAGAACAGTGTCTCTGGTTTGCGAAAATACAAAAGTGCAATTTTCAAACCAACCTAAACGTGCATAAAAATTAATTTCCCACTAAAAGCTCGCTAGCCGTTTGTTTTGTTGTTGTTTTTGTCTAATGTGAGATATTTGTGTTCTTTTTGGTTTACGGTGGTTTTGACTTTTTACTTTAATTTGTGAAGCAGAAAAGATGAAAATACATATCTAAACATTTCCCTGGTACTCAATGCACCCATATGTTTTTTGTTACAATAACTATCAGATGTGGGCGCTTGGGGATTAGTTATTTTTTCATGGTGGAATAATTCTGGAATAAACAGCATCATTGTGTTTGAATCCACAAGTTTATAATTCTTGTGGTTTTTCTCTGATCCTTTTGGACCAAAAGTTAAATATAGGCAGGAATATGGACACATAAATTCACTTTAATCATTTAATAAAACATACCGAAGGCAGTGGAACGTCCACTAACTGAATCATGATTACTTACTTTTTTGGAGACAAGTTGACAGTTTATGTTAATTTAACCAAATATGTATTGTATGTATATATTTGAGCATCACAGTTTTAATGGGGAATGAATTAAACATAACTTGCTACAAATTTATATTTGTGAACCCAAAGCTAGGTTTTAGAAACTAAAGCAGTTTAATCATTCCACCCAGAATAATAACCCTAATTGAAAGCCCTGAATAAAGAAGGTTTACCTATAACATCAAAAAAAAAAAAAATAAAAAAGTTATTGAAAGCTTTATGGTGATCAACACATTGTAGTGAAAGTTGCCTGCTGTGATTTATTTGTCCTTTTATTCCTCTCAATACTTTCATAACTGTTGTCTGCCGGTGCATTTTGCTCAGACTTGCAGTCGGCCTGGCAGCGTTTGTGCATGCTGTAGTCTTGTGGTCGTGGAGGAATTTTTTTCTGTGGATCTGTTTTGACAAATGAGGTAAGGACCAGGTTTTTTTTTCTTTCTTTTTTTTCCAGTGAGTCATCAGATTTCAGTGCAGTTGCAGAGTTTTTAACAGACTGTTGGAGGCAGCAGTGATGCACGTCATCCACCTTAGCAGCTCTTATTGCACCGTGGAGAAGCAATCGCGCTGTAGGGATCCCAACATGTAAAGACAAAGAGTTATAATGTACTATTCTATTCACAGCAGGAATCTTTTTGTTAATTTTAATTGACCACTTCTTCGTAGTCAATGATTGCTTTCAATCAAGAACGTCTTTCTCTAAGCTTATAAAACCAAAAAACATTAATTGATCCCATTTTTCAATTTAAATCTTCAATTTGTATTTATTCTTATTAGATTTTAGAACAATGTAGTGCAATGTAGTGCAATGTAGTGCAATGTAGTGAAGTGGAAAGAAAATGAAGCATGATTTTTGGAACTTACTCACAAATTAAAGCCCTGCTTGTATTCATTCCTCTTAACTCTGATAGCCCTAAATAACCACCATGTGCAGTGAATCCACATGGTGGTGGCAGCATCATGCTGTGGAGATGATTTTCTTCAGCAGGAAGAAAAAAGCTGGTTGAAGTTGATGGTAATCTGGACTAAGCTGATCACAACAATGTAAATGCACACTAAACTTTTTAGATTGCAGTTTGTAAAAATGTCTCATTTTACTTCCGCTTCATAATTTCGTGCTATTTATGTGTTGGAAATAACAATGCGTTGAGGTTTGTGGTTGTAACGTGACAAAATGGGGAAAAAGTTCAAGAGGTGTGAATACTTTTGCAAAGTTATTTAATTGGACTTTTTTAGGACAGAAAACAGAACATGTTTTTTTTGTTCTCTTTGTTGAAAGTTGGGGGGAAAACACCAGGATCCATAAATATAATCACAGAAAGATGTGTCACAGTTTTGAGCTTACGTCATTTTGTGGTTTGCCATCTTTTTTGTTTTTGCAAACGATTCTTGTGAATTCTCTTAAAATGATGTCATATCCTTTCGTGGGATATCTTGTAGTTTACAATTGTCAGTGTAAAAGGATGTTGGGTGCATTACTGGCTGGATTCTGATTTAATTACATTAATGCCTCCTCTTTGATGTGGGCATACTGCAGTGTTGCTGTCCATTACAGCAGTTTTGTTTCCTACAATCTTGATCTTATGCAGTTTATAAATAAGCTGTGGGTATGTCAGGAGTGTCAGACAGGACTTCAGTGATGATCAACCATGAATTTGTTAGAGGTTCTGATTAACTTCCAGTTAATGTTCCAGAAATTCATTTGTGAACATGTTTCTTTACTGTTTGAATATTCAAAAGGCAGAGAAATACATTATTGTTGGTTTTTCTTCCTAATACATGTTAGCTTGCTGACTGAGCACAGCTATTAGCTAATGGCTATTGCGTGTGTTAGCCAGAGCGGCTAATTTCCTGTCCGCTACTCTGGAGAACACACAGAGTAGCTTTGCATTAACCAAAGTAATTTTTCAAAGCAAAATGAACCTGAGCTGTTGTGAACTATGGAAATCAGAGACAAAGAGATTAGCTGAAATAGTTAATCATTTAGAAGTTATCTGTAAGAAAATGGTCTGCTTGCCATAAAATATCATGAAACAATTTGTGGGAATCATTTAGTACATTCTTGTTAGTAAAGTAACAAAAAAAGTAACAATCTTTTCTTGTTCATATTAACAATTCTTTTCCTCTGTGACACATTTCTTACCCATCTAGACATAAGCTAGCTGTGCGTAAAACACACACAGTAGTTAACTGTTTACCAGCTAACGCTACAGATTAACCAGATGGTACTAAAGTGTACTAATTATTACATTTTCTTTAAAACCCACTTTATTGTGTTTTGAAGCATTAGATTTATTTATTTTTTTTTTTGAGAATGTATTGATCGAGAATAAGAATATCGGAGCCATCACATAATGGCAAAGTTGGCATATGCTTTGGAGTCGATAAAGAGTTTTTAATGACTCCAGACTGTATTTAATCTTCCCTAACTTATAAGAACTAGTCAAATCTGGACCAATTTATTTAACGTTGATTACACTGGATGTGGCACCGTTGTTTTGAAACTTCTAAAGACATTTAGCTACCAGTATTCTCAAGATTTACCTCTTAACTTTTCAATACTGTTCTGGGTTGCACTTGTTTTTCAGCAAAAGCTGGATAAAAGTGGGTGAGTGTGTCATATACTGATGAAATATTTACACCATCTGAGAGAAACTGCAGGATATCCCAACAGTCATTAATAAAAAACAATACATTTTTACATAAAAAAGCCCTACATGATTCAGGTCTTATTCTTGTCTTTGAAAAAGAAAATATGAGGACAGGGACACGTTAAAATATGTTAGAATAGTATAACCTTCGATTTAAGCATGTCTCATGCCTGGTTTTGTATGGAAATATAGTCATATTTTCAGACTTAATCCCATTATCGATACATCCATTTTTCTCGCCATCCAGAGGCGATCCCATAAACCTTAAATAAAATCTTAGAAAAATAGATTCTACATTTTAAAAACATACTAAAAAAAGACAGAAGACTGTAAATGTATGAATGGGAAAGCATCAAATGCTTTCATGATAAATGTGTTTGGACCGAGAACTAACTATCTGAAAAGTTTGTTCTTGTTTTGCTCGAATTCAGAGACAATGCATTGGTTAATTTTTAGTGTTAACATCTGCTAGCCTGCAGCGAAGACAAAAGAAGTATAATTATTCCTTGTAATTCCCCTTGAGAATATTCGTATGACATCAGAAGGATGACTACAACACTTGTAATACCACTGTCAGTGGGAGAAAGAGGAAGGAGGGAAAGACGCAGGGAGAAAGAGTAAAACATTGTCTGCACCAGCTGATTTATGTGGGGGCTAGTTTGTGTGTGTGCGTCTTTGTAACAGTCTGCTTATGCTGTGTAGAAAGCACTGCAGAGTCAGAGAAGTGACTAGGCTTTTCGACTGAGAGCAGGAGAGAGACGAAGGAGTTAAGAAACGAAAGCGGTTGGCTTGAGTGATTGATGACAAGGGTGAGGAAAAGGAGGAGAGAAGGCAAACTGGAGAAGGAGCAAGTGCCTCGACATTCGCATCATCCCCCCCAGCAGGAGTGAGGAAGAAAGAAGAGTCAAGCTGACGCCCTGCTTCGAATGAATGGACTGAATGAACACACACCATCCTTCATCCCTCATTCGTCCCTGCTGAGCATCACACAGGAGGATACAACTCGCCGACCCGTCTCCCAAGACTCTCTGCTTTCCGATATACAGAGTCTTGGATAATTGCAACAGTGGATAATTCTGAGTCTCCTCAACCGTGAATGTGGACCCTTTCAGTCCACCTGTAAAAAAGGCTTTGCCTCGATTTAAGACAAAGATTTAAGACAAAGGTAAAGTTCGGAAGATATGTTTGGGGCTTCTGATCCTACTGCCACCTGCAGTGGAGGCTCTTGATCACCGTGGAAGCGAGTGTCCGTTTTCATCATGGGCTGCACAACCAGTGTGGTTCTGTTGGAGGGGTTGCGTTCCATCCTCGAGAGAAACTGTACTTATGTCAAAGGTTCAGTGGAACTGGGGGCTCTGGAGGACGAAGAAGAAGCGCAGAGTCTTTGGGGATCTCATCAATGGATACCAACCACCGCTCTGGTAAACAATAGCTCTACTTTAGCCTCAAAGTTGTTGTGTTTTAACCAGTTCTGGAACAGTTTGCCAAATTGAAATGTTCATTGAGCATCTTCTTTGTGAGTGAAAATTCCTTGCTAATATTAGAGGAAAATGGGCCAACTAGCTTGAGATGATAATATGTTAACAGTAGCTCGAATGAACACTTATTACAACCAAAGTTGATGGAAAACCACTTCTAAATTCACAATATGGAGAGAAACTAAGACTACACTTCACACATTCTCATATTAAGCATTGAAAAATGAAATGCATTCCTAGTCTGCTGAGTCTTAATTTCTGTTATACAATTCAGATGATTGGTTAGAATTTGTTCCACAAAACATTAAGACATTACTCTATCCTGTCTTCACTCAATGGTTTAGGTTGATGGTGTTGGTGTATTGATAAATTTGCCACCAAGTGAGCGTTTTTTTAATCCATTCCTAAATGGGATCTCTGATAACTGTCCACGGTGACAACAGCTGGTTGAGTCACTCAGTCTTTAATTTTGTTCTTCTGCTTTGTTTAAATATGAGCGTAGATCCTAAATCCAACATTTGCCCAACTGTTTTACACCAGGTATTGCTGTTAGCACCTCCTTCTGGTACCTCGTTGCATAGGAACTGACATTTCCTGGAAGCTGAAATGAAACAGGACCAGTGCCAAGACTGAACATCATACCCACGAGAGACAATGAGGACCTTACATTGGTAACAATGTGAGCTCTCCCTTTATACGATGGGTGGAATGGTGGAGCGCTGAATGGACGATCAGAAATGACTGCTGTTGTAACCAGCTGCTCTAACCTGGGCACAGTATCTAGAATTAAGAGATGAAGAAATCATATTTTCAGATAAGGCTTGATAATATATTTTTTCATAACATAAAAACGTTTTTTGTTTTTACTCAGGTTCTTTCTGCCTGATATTAAAATTGTTTAATTATCTGAAACGTTTAAGTATGACATCACTGCAACCTCGGAATAGCCTACTGCTTGGCTTTTTATATGTTTTTGTTAAATTAAGAAATTAGCAAATGTATTGTCATTATAATGGGGCATAGACACAGCTGTGTCTGTATGTGACATCGTCTTGCAAGGCAAGCCTATTCAGGGACTTTCTGCACTTCAGGAGATGCGAGTACCTATGAGAAGTCTGATGTCATTAGCACTAAGGAAACTCCCATCTCTCATATTAAGTTGCGTCAGATGTGTTTTCTTGCTCTTATTATGTTTTAATGCTTTGTTGCTCCCACTTTAATAGAAAGTGTTTACATTTCATTAGCTTTGTGACAGATCAATTGATTTAGGTGTGTTATTATTATTAAAAGGTGTACAACAGGTTGGATTTTCTCTGCTTTATGACACTTTGTCTCTTCAGGGAGCCTGTAGCAACGGTTGACTCCCAAACATGACGTCAAACCCGGCCTTATGCAATTCTCTCTAGACTTTTAGAGCTTCGTCTCTTCTTACGTTCGCAAGCGATGGGGCTTTGGGCGCACCTCTTGGGAAGGGTGTAGGGGACTCACGTGATCTAATTGGTTCAAGCTGAGTAAAAACAAATGGACGTCATCCCTCTCCAGCCCCTTTCCCCTCTTTCTTCCCTCTGTGAGAGCTTCGTTTTTTTCTTCTAAGCTCTTCCACAGATGGCCCTGTGAATTGATTTGTTCTCACTCCGTGTATGATCACTTTCTTAGACAAAGTAACACTTGTGGTATCACTAACACGGTACCAGTGGGTAGCTCTGGGAAGTTTGATGGTGTGAGAGTGCCGATAATGAGAGAGGGTGACCTCAGTGCAGACGGCATCTTGACAACGGGCTGATTATCATGCAGTGCTGGTGACACTGTCACCATATGACTTTTGGCTCTGTAGGGGCAGAAGTGATGCAGCATATTACAGCCATAATGGACGATAGTAAAGCCTCAATATGGGCTATTTTAAATAAAACACTTTCTCTAATTTTCAGCAGTAAATAATGCTTCTTCAGGTGGAAAAAAAAACCCTGAATCTGTATTATATTTTCACACACAACACTTTAAAAAGTTACCTGCTAAATAGGACTTACATAACCTGATCAGTTTAAACAGTTTGAGGCTTTCTAAGCTTTGAAGCTTTGATGAATCTTTTAAAGGAGTAGCAACAGGAAACACCAGCTTAAGGGGATTTTGCTGCATGTTTTTTTTTTTTTTTTTAAGAAAATGAGCAACTGTGGCTTCATTTGTGTCCTTCCAGTGAACCAGTCACAAGAGCTTTATCAAAACCAATTTTAAATGTGACAAATATATCTGCACAGTGGCACAGTTGGTAGAGCTGTTGCCTTGCAGCAAGAAGGTTCTGGGTTTAATTCCCAGCCCCGGTCTTTCTGCATGGAGTTTGCATGTTCTCCCTGTGCATGGTGGGTTTTCTCCAGGTACTCCGGTTTTCTCCCACAGTCCAAAAACATGATTGTCAGGTTAATTGGTGTGAGTGTGTGTGTGCATGGTTGTGTGTCTCTGTGTTGCCCAGCGACAGCCTGGCGACCTGTCCAGGGTGACCCTGCCTCTCGCCCGGAACGTTAGCTGGAGATAGGCACCAGCACCCCTCCCGACCCCACTGAGGGACAAGTGTGTAAAGAAAATGGATGGATGGACAAATATATCTGCTGTTATGGTGATTTTTATTTGTAACATATACGTTAGCCGAGATTTTCTTCCGTTTCGTGGATTCTAGGATTTTGACCAGAGTAGAATGATTAGGTTTTGGGCAAAATTTAATTCTTATGGAGCCTCATTTTTTAATTGGGGAAGAATGGTAATTAGCTGCAGTGCCAAAACTAAGAGTACATCTATCACCACATCTACTAGTAGATGTGATATATCTGTTTGTCTTTTGAGGGATTTTTTCAGCCGATTACACTGCTACACAGGTCAGTTATGCTTCAGAGCTTCCAGCTCCATTCCAGTGTTTTTCTAAGACATGGTCTCTCTGAGAGGTGCATTTCAGCCTGTCCCTTTGAAGCTGGCACTGTTGAAACAACTTATGCAAATGATCTGAGAACCCTGCAGTGCAGAAAGTAAAGCTCGCGCTCGAGCACACGCTTGCCTACTTTTGTGCTAAACTTTCTTAGCAGCAGTGGTGCTGAAACTGCAGCGGAGGAACGACAGCCTTTGAAGTCATCCTGACCCCTCAGCTTGTCATCCTACCTCCCCTC
The DNA here is from genome assembly GCF_000485575.1 of Poecilia formosa. NCBI lineage: Eukaryota > Metazoa > Chordata > Actinopteri > Cyprinodontiformes > Poeciliidae > Poecilia > Poecilia formosa. The sequence goes on from NW_006800114.1 coordinate 365,260, forward strand.
TTCCTCAGTTTGTGCACTCTGATGCTCTTCGAACTCCTCTGCCAATGGAGACAGTTGGATATTAATCATTCTCTTTGAGTCAGAAAGATCCAAAATATCACTGATGTGTGGGCGCTGTGCACAACACAACATGTTTTTTTGTCTGATTGCTAGCGGTGTCATCGTTTTAAAACACACAGTGTGAGAGGAGCAGCTGAACCGAGGCTTCTTTTCTGCTACAAGATGAAAAGCCAGCAGCTGTCCACAGAGAGCGCTGAGTGTTACAAGAAACCCCGGGGAAGCTCTTCCCGAGTCCTTAAACTTTAACAAGAGATTGTGTGTTGCACCTTAGAGCTGGAGAAGGAGGAAGTGACCCTGCTGTGGGAGTCTGATGTTGTAGATATACCAGAGAAGCAGTTCAAAGCAGAGGAAAAGTAGAAGTGCCAGTGTTGACTCTAGAAATATTGTTACTGTTACTGCTCAGTTATTTTGAGGCTTTTGTAGAGTCTGTCTTACAGGAAAACTCATCATTAAGAACAATCTGCATGAGAAGCACTTGAAAAAGCAAAATAACGGGGTTTTCTTCAACTTGACAAGTAGTTTTGAAAATGCAGGTATTTGATATTTGCATAGATTTGCATAGATTATTGACATAGTGACATACTTTTGTAAACGCTATGTACTGCAACTTTAATTTGCCATATCAGCCCCAGTGATAATGCTAATTAGAGGACATACATTAACTTACCATGTCCCTGTGTTCAAATTGTTTTCAATGTTTTTAAAATTAACATCATTTTTGTCCAGATCTTTTTCTTTAGTTTCTTTTTAAAAATTGATCCACATTCTTAAAAGCAATGTCTGGTTTTCATTGGTTAACTGTCAGCAAATTGTTATTTATCGTTGCTTTTATCAGTTATTTTAGTGACCTTGTGGGTTTTCCAGTCATTAACAGAGGAGCACCGACAACTTTGTCCTCGTGTTTTTGGGCTAACCTTCAAGAGTCACACCAATAGGATCGCATTTTGGCTTTTATTTTTGACTCGGCGCCTACAAAAATAGACTATATTGTCAGTGCTCCACCCCCATGCTGGACAGATGGAAGGTGTTTGTATTGATATGCTGTATTTAGTTATCTCTAAAAGGCATTGTGTTTGCTATGGTAGATCGTCTCATTGACCCTCATCCATCCCAGTGTTCAAGAAATCTCATGGTTTGTGCTGAACTGTTTTTATTAATATACTGTTCTGATGAGCAATATGTTTTCACAACGGACAACGTTTTTGTTGATTTTTCTCACAAAATTTCTTCAATTTATCTAGTGTTTTTCTAAATTCATCATCCTCGTGCGTATGTCTTGTACGGTTGAGGTTGAGTGTCATGGTCCAGAGAGGATGTCCTTCTTTTTTATCGAGACTGTAGATAAATAGGCAGGTGGGGCTGGAACATGATGACGTGATCCATGGGTCTTTTCCAAGTTTTTAATGAGGGAGGGGTTGTTGTACGTCCTCTCCTGCTCCTGCTGCGCACATTCTTACATCCGTACAGCTGTGAGGGTGGGAGGAGTCGTGTGTTTCTTGATGAGAGACAGAGCAGGGGAGAGAAAGGGAGAGGGAGGCCGGGCCCATGGTTGAGTAAAAAGAGGGAAACTCGCTGGACGTCATCAAAGCTCTTGAAAGTTTCGGAGACAGAAGACAGCTTTCTGAAATGCCATCCTATGCCTGACCATAAGGTGTGCACTGGCAGGACTTGACCACCATGCAGTGTCGAACAGCCAAAGCCCCTAAAAGGGAGATGGTGATAGAGAGTCCACAGCAGTACAAAAGTTTGGCTGAGATTGAGGCAGAAGTTGAAGGAGTGCCACAGGTGCCAGTGGTGAGTACGTACGTTCCTATTCTGCTTTGTGTTCAATCCTTCAGAAGCTGCTTTAAATATCTTTCAAAGGCCCCGACGTGATGATGGGAAGTAGCAGCTTGACTCTATGCCTCTCATGGGAGCCAATCTTTTTTTGGAAGTGGAGCACTTGTTGCTTCTTTTGTTTGTTAACCCTTCCTGTGCACCAGAGTCCAAAATTTTGGCCAGTCTGATTAAAATTTTCTGTTAAAATAATAATAAAAAAAAAAGTTAGCAAAACAAAATTTTATTTTTAATTTCAAATGAATGTTTTTCTTTAATCAACGATGTCGTCACAATAAACCTCAGACTCACATATGAAATGCATTAATGCGAGTTAATTACTGGCAAGTTACCCTGCAAAGCCACTGAGTTCACAGCTGGTTGTCTGCCTGGCCAGAATCCCATTATAAACCGTAGCTTATAACTTTATGCTTATCAGGCCATCTTTAATATCCACAGGGCTGAGAAATTTGGATGAGGGTCATTGCATTGGATCACTGGGAAAATCGCTTAAATAAATCAAAACTTAAATCTACAGCCAGACATGTGTTTAATTGGCCTCATGTGTTTGTTGAATCAAGTCCAAGAGGCTAATCCAAATAATATAAATCAATTCCGTGTCTACCAGCCACGTAGCTTAGTATTATATGGTTGTGGTCATTGGTCTGATTGAGGTTTTGCCCCATTACATGTGTAATTCTCTTTGGCCGAGACAATAGACCTTAAAAGACCGACTTCATCTTTATATTGCTGAAGGTTTGAGTGAATGTGACTCAGCTGGTCAGTATGACTAAAAAGCACTATAAAGTTTAAGTCCACTTACAATTTTTCCATAATCTATTATCTGTATTGTTGTAGGCATAATGAACATGGCTCAGACTAACAGCCTCAGTAAGCAGAGTGTCTGATCTAACAATACATTTGTTGCCTACTAGTACCTTTCTACCTGGGCTGCAAATCTTATATAAACTTATACATTTTGTTGAAGATGCTATGCCAAAAATGATCCCGTAATTGCGACTATGCTTAGCTGTTTACTTGTCTATGGCTTATAAAATTCATTCTTCAGCTTTTGATTATGTTTGAAATACTGTTGCATATTTGCCTTATGTTTCAGTGGTATAGGCTTCATTAGGTGAATTCCCAATCATTGTGTTCTGATGCACTGATAGCCTAGCTTAGCCTAACACATCTAAGCTAGGCTGCATGTGTTTTTCATATGTCAAAATATTCAAACTTTAATAAGAAAACACATCCACATTTTTCGAGGTTTGTATACCTAAATCCCAGTTGATAAGGTTATTTTTAAGGGAGACCAATCTCAGGGGTTTTCCTGTGGAATGCAACAGCTGAGGTCTGCAGTGTCAAGGGAGTATAACATCAGGAACTGAGCTCTGCTATCTTACTTACTGTCAAACATCAATGCCTAGGCAGTTCTTTTTGCTTCAATGATATCATCTAGAGTGAAGAGTCTTATTTAGGGAGTATACAGTTCCACCGCAGCTTCGGGATGTGATAGATGGATGTGCTACGGACAAATTCTCTGCAACTGTGTAATGCTTTGTGGGGCCAAAATCTCAGAGGAATGTAACTGAATAAAAGGATAGAAGCAGTTCTGAAGATGAGTACTAACAAGGTACAGCCAATAAAGTGGCCAGTTGGTGTAGATCTGTCTCTGTTGCACACTGGTATAAAGAGGTAATGTGTACTTCTGAGAAAAAAACGATTCCATGAGCTGCAGTGGCCACTTCTTTAGATACTGAACGTGAGCCTGTGAGACTGTGACTGGTACAAATACTCACACAATCTCCGTCATCCAGCATCTCCTTCTCTTGTTGCCCATATTCATTGTGCCAGTTCCTGTATCTAGAGCTGCCAGTGAAAGGACAATAGCAACTTGTTGTCCGCACGCTGTGAATGCTACAGATTTACCATTGTGAATGCGTCCAGAACATATGAAATGGTCCTGTTGTTGTTGCTGTTGTCGAACAGGCACAGTTCCTTTATGATAAATCAAACGAAAGTTAAAAAAGGCTGGCCTAATGTTGTGTTTCGTTCCCACAGGTAAAACCAAAGATCATAGAGCCTCTGGACTATGAGAATGTTCTCCTCCAGAGGAAGACCCAGATCATAAGTGATGTTCTGCGTGATATGCTGCAGTTCCCTACGGAGGACTTCCAGGTGAGCAAGAGCAACTCTGAGCATGTTGATGGATTTATTACTTTATTAAGCAATAAGATGCATAGGGAAATATATTTTACATTCAAACTAATGTTACCTGCGTAGAAATATGAAGTATTTCTACTTAAAATTATGTATATACTCAGATTTTTAAGATTTTTAGCTGTTTATAAAAGTGTCTGCCTCTTCAATACGAACTATTTTTCCATCTTTGGTATCTTTAATGCTCTGTTTTGAATTCTCCTTTTGCATTTTCACTTCGAATTCTTGAATTCTCAAATTCTCAAACGCTATTTCTAAAGTTAGTTCACTCAGGTATTCACCTTTATCTGCTGCTTAGTTTTTACTGCAGTTATCACTTGCAGTAGAAATGGTGAAACTAGATGAGGCTACCTTGAAATAAATACACTCATCGTTGGATATGAACTAAAATACATTGAATCCAAGTGCAGTGTTGATAAAGGAACATCCAGCCTACTCCTAGATTATTGCGCAATCAGTCGATGATTGGTGGTTTTCACTATGGAACTGTCTCTGTTAGTAACTGTCCACAACCACTGTGTGTTCCTGTGTGTATGCAAGTGTGTGTGTGGTTTGACCCAGTCTGTCCATCTGTCCAACCCACCACATGTTTCACATCACTGGGTGGAGAGACACAAAGCATTAAAACAGCCAGACACATGGGTGTGGCGAGAACAAGCACTGCACTCCAACACTGATAAACATTGATTTAAAGAGTAGGGGTTCACAGTTTGGTATGTTTTTAGGAGGATAAAAACAAAACCACATTTTTTTCTTTCAGTCAACACTGAAAAAGTGTGGAACTGTGTACGTTGGTTACCAAGTAAAACTTAGGCTATAGGCATCTGGATTTGAGCGTTACTGTGTACTAGTGATGTTTGCATTCAGATAATCCTGACTCAACTGAGTAATTAAGTTGGAGGTAGAGCTAGTTCAATAGTTTCTTGTTGTTGAAATAATAATTACATCAAGCTTTCGATTGATCCACCTTTCTGCTGCTCATCAACAGGGGAATCTTTACAGCAACAATATTATTTTAAATAAACTTTCTTGAGCTTTACATAATGTTGTAATGTTATTCCCTCATCAAAAACACACCTGGAGTGTTGCCTTGATTCTTTCATGCATGTTTGAGAAATCCTTTACTCTCAACCATTCAGCTGTGTGAAACGCCTGCTTGGACCCGGCGCCACCTCTGAGCTTCAGCTTCTCCGAGCAGCCTCCCCAACTCAGCTCCTTCAGACTAGCCAGAAGCAATTAGCAAACACCTTGTACAACTGCACATCGGCCAAGCTCGGCATATGAGCTACTTCTGAGTGCAAGGCTGGTAAAAACTTAAAAGGTTAATAGAGGAGCCATGTTGTAGTGAGTTTTTAAAGAGACGGTGGCTCAATTTGAAGATGTTAAGTGCTGAAGTCAAATTTCTTTGATTTTTTTATAAGAACTGATTGTGCTACAAAATGATACTATGTGCTTGGAAAACCCATAATAATGCCCCTGTAAGCAGAGTTTAATAATGGCCAGAGTCGTAAAGCTCTGACTCATCAGTGCTCTCCCCTCTGTTTTTCTGAATTTACAAGGATTTTAAAGTTCCACACAACACTGTCCTGCATTTGTGGGGGACATGCTGAACTGAAAACCCCTAATTTCTCTGTAAACACACATCCTCCCAAACCTATCAAAGAGGAAGGATATTTGATTAGAGGAAAGAGATTAAATGTGTGGTTATGGATTTACTCTTTGTTGATGTAGTGCTTGGCAAAACCATTCATGCTCCCTGTACCACTTTTTCACATTTCATCACATTCCAACCACAAACCTCACTCTACTTTATTATATGTGATATACTGACACAGAGTAGTGCATAATTGAGACGGGGAAGGAAGATGTTAGTTGCTTTATAAATCATATAAAAATAAAAGTCTTTGTCGTATTCAATCCTCTTTACACTGAGATTAAAATAAAATCCAGTGTTACTGATTATCTTCACAAAGCACTTGATTTGCAAATAGTGTCAACCTGTGTGTAGTTATAAAATGTAATAGATTCAATTACATTGTAGATCTATTTGGATGTTTGCAGATGACATTGGGATCTATAGTGAGTGAAAAGAGAAGGTGGACAAAAGCTGGGATAGTGATGGTGTGATTTGGACAAACGGGGAATTAGTGTCACTTGAAGAAAGTCAGAATACACACACAGGTGAATCTGCATGTCATACAGTTTCTAATTATGGACAAGAAATTATTTGCTGTGGTGCTTCCTAAAGGGAGCAGCCAGAATAAGACAATGTAATGTAGATGTATTTAAAGTCGAAGAAGAAAAGGAAATCAAAGAACACTATGTAAATTTTCCAGATTGAGCAAAATATGATTTTGATAGCCAAAAAAACCTGTGTACAAACCAAAATATAGCAGAACGGTTAAAACCTTGTGAGCTCAAGAGTGTATGAACAAGCGACTCGTGACAAACGAGGTCATTGTGTCACTGCGTCCAACTGCGTTTTTGTGAGCTGAGTTGAAAACCAGAGCACTCGTCTTAAGCAAAGGAAGTGGCAGCCTCTAGTAATTTTGCAGACCCTCCGACTCAATAGCCTTCACAGCCTGAGGCATATTTCCTATGGACCCATACTCTACTCTGTCTGACATTATAAGGCTAGGAGGGGAAATAATTGGGTCTGGAGTTTGACTGGATTGACTCAGATCCTACAGCAGTCATTCCTTACTCTGTCAGCTCATCTTATTTTCTCCTATTTGCTAAATACATTCATTGATGTACTATTGGTCACTAATGGGTCAGTGTGTTTAGCATGTAAAACACACAAACACACTGGAAGTGATTTTTATAAGAATGTATTCAATTAAATTAATGAAATGAATACATATACATATGAAATAGTGACTTGGTGTTTTACATAAAGATTAGAAATTTTCACTTAGCGTTGTTGTAAGGCAGACCCATTCTAAGCAATCGGCATGTCGAGGTGACTGAATCGTTTTCATTACAGAGAGTGCATCTGCATAGATGAAGCAACGTTATTATTTTGTTTTTGATGCAAGATTTGAATAGAATTGTCATAAATTCAGTATCAGTGGAGCATATTAGAAATATATATGCATCATGGTGTTCAAAATGGCAAAAAAAAAAAAAAAAAATCTATCGATCATTGTTTTGCTAATGATCAAACAGCATACTCTCAAGTATACCTAAACAGTAATACAATGGCATGTCGTTTATTTATAGCAGCGTATCTTCAGAGGCCATTGAAATAAAAAGCAGTTGCACAATAGCTTGATGGTTGCGATTCAACCAGTGTTGTTGATTTCAGTTGCAGACATTAGCATGGAAAGTGCTAAAATGAGGCCTTCGGTCTTGATTGTCTCTGGAGACTTCTTAAAAAGCAAAGAAGCATCCAGGAACCAGAAGAACTCCTGCTTCTGTGGTTCCACAGATCCTAGAGGATTTCTTCAGCTGAACCAGCTGTAATGGTTTGGGCATCTAATGAGGATGCCTCCTGGCCTTCTCCCTTTGAAGGTTTTCAGGGTGACCCTGGGGCAGATGTAGAACTCGCTGGAGGGTTTTTATAAATATCCCTTCTGACCTTGAAATACCTTTGGAAGCCCAAAGACTTAGAAAGACGTTTAGTTAATTAATTAAAGGGGATCAGTACATTTTGTAATTTTGAGGTCTTGTAAAATGCAATTTGCCCTGCTGCCTGACAGAATGGATGTGTTGTGTGATGTGTTTTTCATGCCTCTCTCCCTTCAGATCTCCACCCTGCGGCGCCAGGGACGGACTCTGCTCTCCACTGTGCCAGAGACTGCTGAGAAAGAAGCTTCCTCTCTGTTTGTCCAAGAGGTAAAACCAATACATGCATGGATGCTAGCCTGCTTTGACCATTTTAAATCCCTCCCTGAGTGCCAAAGGCGAGGCTCTGACTGAAACCCTGCAATGTCCTTTCAACTGATGTGCTGCCAAGTTTGATCTACTTTTAGCCAAACACAATTTGCTTTGTTTCTGCCGTAGTTAGAGCACCTGGAATTCATACCTTTCAGACCAGATGGACTCTTGATTGAAACATTAAGCTAATCAAAGCTTTGATTTTCTTGTGCAGGTAAAGCTGGTTTGATTTCCGAGAGTGTTGTTGAGAATAACAAATGCCATTCGTTTGGCTTTGAGAAGAGAGAAAACTCATATGGTGCGCATTTTGGAATGTCGCTGTTGGCCTTCATGTGAACTTTTATTTGTGTTCTCCACCCTCTGATTTCCTGACAGTAAGTGCGCCGTGGATTGTCCAGAGATGGAATCCATACTTTGTTGGTACTTGACCCCATGTTGTGTCAGAGAATCTGTGCTCTAGATACTTGGGATGCGACTCAATATAGAGCACAGTACATGATAGTCCCCCGCTGCTGTAGCAGGGCATTACATCATAACTCCATCTGGAACAGCTGGGGTTACTTATACAGATGGATGTTTTCTTCTTCTTCTTTTTTTTTTCTTACCCTGAAATTTTTTTTCCACTTTTATTGACCTTTTGTCTTGGACATTGTGGGTTCTATAGTTTTTTTGTTTGTTTTGTTTTTGAGGAATTCAGAGAGCTGAAGAACACATTGAGATAAGAAATACTACTATTAGCTGTATTTTGCACGTTTTTGCAATTTGCCATTATCAGATTTTTCAATTTCGATGTTTCTCCTTACAGAGTTCTGAGCATGGGCAATGCATTTAAGCTCATGCCACTAATTTGAAGCCTGGAACTTTAACTAGGCTACTTGAAAATTAAGATTTTTTTTTTCTAAACGTGAAAGTTCGCTAACAGTTTTGTTTCAGATACGAAAGCAGAACTTTGCACATCTAAACTTTTAATATTTGTCTGGAAATATTTGAAAGTCCATGACTTCCTCTGATGTTTTTGAGCAAAGCAGCAGCTCCTCTTCAACATTTAAATAAAAATGTGTTTTATTCATTTAGCCGTAACTAAACCCACTTCAGTTCAACTTAATTTCCTCTCATCTTATAACCTCTAACCCTTTTTTTATTCCTTTCTCTCTGCAGTGTATTAAAACATACAAGTCTGACTGGCATGTGGTCAACTACAAGTATGAGGAGTATTCTGGAGACTTTCGCCAGCTTCCACAGTGAGTGTGTGTAATTCAGATGTGCTAACCGAGGCTTATTCTTTGACCATAAACGCCCTAAGCTAAAGTGCAGTGTTTGAAGCTTTAAATATACAGACTGAAATGAGGAAACAGGAAGTCTTTGCAGCAGACTGGTTATTATGGAAGGTCAGATTAAAGATACAGTTTAGTTGCACTTTGCAAATTCCATTAGACTTTGTTGTTTTTATCTCTAAACTTGAAATGTTAGTATGTTAGTTGTCTTGGCAACTTGTAGTTCTGTTTTAAACATGTTTGTTCATCTCATAATCGTCACTAATTTCAATGTTACTCATGAGACTGTAGGATCTATAAATATATGTTCTCTTTACCTGATGTTCCCTCTAAGGCTTTTAGTAAATGTTATTGTGCTCAGTGACCCTGCCCTTTGTTTACCGCCCTGTAGCTGAAGTAGCCAGAGCTCTAGCAGCAAGGACACCTGCCATGGAGGTACTACAGCAACAATAGAGGACTTCCTTTGTTTTTCATACCCCGATACAGAGAGCTATTTTAGGAGCAATGTTGACTAATGCCATTAAAACAAAAGGAAAATTCCAACAATGCATTGGGCGTCCTTGGCTAAGCCGCTTTCCTTGAGTGCAGGAAGTGACTCTGCAGATGTTGTGTGATGTTTAAGTCATGGCAGGGCAGAAGCCAGATAAATCCTGACCTTGGCTTGGACTGTTTATAGAAGTAGTTCCTCAGAGAATGTTGGGTTGTGTAAAGGTCAAAGGGCAAACGGTGCGTTGTTTGAGTTGAACTTTCATAAAAAGCTGCGGTTTCCCTAAAAGGTTGAAAATGCATTTGTATTATTAGTACTGTTTGTGTGATTTTGGGGTTGCAAAACGCACTTTCTGAAAAGTATTTACACTCTTTGAAAGTTTCCATATTTTGTCATGTAAACACAAACTCCATTGTATCTTGCAGGAATATTATGAAGTAAACAATCACAAAGTAGGGAAGTAGTATTTCCCTTCCATAGTTGTGAAGTGGAAGGGAAGTACTTTATTGTTTACCTTTTCTTTTTTTCTTTTGCAAATAAGCATTTGATAAGTGTGATGTACATTTGTATTCCACCCCCTTTAATCGGCACCTTAAAGTCTCTTTAGGTATGTTCCTGCTAGGTCTGCACATATTTCACACAGAGAGGCCATGAACATCAACTCTATTGACATGATGCTGCCACAAAAATATTAGTTTTAGCCTTCTCTTCAATTTGGTCCTCCAATTTGTAATTTGAAGAATAAAAAGTCATTTTATCTTTCTTATGCACTACTTTGTGGGTCCACCACATACAAACTCAAATTGTGTGATTTTTTTTTTTGCCGCTGCATACTGCTGTGACTTCAGGAAGGAGTTCTCAGTTGCACTAACTAATCAGAAACCACGGATATTCATTTGAAAAATATACACTTTGAATTTCTTAGTCATGATTTAAAGTCACAATTGATAGCGGTTGTAGCAGTGCGAATGAATAATGAAAAATGTAATGATTTTATATATATATATATATATATATATATATAATGAAAAATGATTGTATGACAAGAGGAAGTTTAAACTGAACTAAGTGAAATGAATGTGACGTTTCTCCTTCAGTAAGGTGTTGAGACCAGAGAAACTTGCTGCCCACGTGTTTGAAGTGGACGAAGACGTGGAAAAAGACGAGGTAGACTTTCCAAACATCTCTCCTCACCCAGGAAATCCTGTTGATCCTCTTCTCCTTTAGAGAGACATAATAAGTAGTATTTACCTAAATAAAACATTTTTTTTTTTTCCATCTCCTCCAGGATGCAGCCTCTCTTGGATCTCAAAAGGGAGGCGTGTCGAAGCATGGCTGGCTCTACAAAGGCAACATGAACAGTGCGATTAGTGTTACCATGAGGGTGAGCGTTCTTGAGGAAATGTTACCCTTAAATAAAAAAATCTCAGTTCCACATCCATCCTCACTTGTCTCAGTTTTCAAAAACACAAAACCTTTGTTCTAGTTTATACTGCAAATTTTGGTTTGCTTGAAATAAAGCAAAACTGACTGACAAATAACTTTTCAGAAACATATAGCAGCTTGTTTTAAGACAATAATCCCTTATTATTGATGAAAAGTACTATCTCCACTAGCAGATCATTTAATTATAACATGGGGAAAATGTCCTTAAAAAAAAATACCCCGGGAGAGAGAACACTAAAAAAAAAAAATCAATATTAAATTATTTACTTAAAACAAGCTCCTATATTTCGCTGAAAAAAGTTTGCGACTTTGCATAGAACTTTAAAACTACATATAGTTGTTTATTTTTCATTCTACCCACGTCCAGATGAAAACGTACCTCGATAATCAACGCTTTTCTGTTTCTCCTCATGTTTTCAATGACTTTTAAGGCGATAATGTTTGTATTTTTCCCTTGCACATTTGGAAATCAGATTAGGCCTCGCTATAGATAGCCCTTGACGTTTCACTACTACCCACGGAGCGTTCCCAGGCCCCGTTCCTTCTTTATTTTTAGATTGAACCGATAAACAACACTGTGGTTTTCACAGCCTCTATTTTCATCCTCCAGTCCTTCAAGAGGAGATACTTCCATCTGGCTCAGCTGGGTGACGGCTCCTACAACCTCAACTTCTATAAAGATGAAAACACCTCCAAGGAACCCAAAGGAACCATTTTCCTCGACTCATGTATGGGTGTTGTTCAGGTAACGTCACCTGCGCACAGATTCTTTGAAAGTTAAACTTGAGGATAAAGCTCAGGATTACTCGCGTCCTTTCAGAATAGCAAAGTGCGTCGGTTTGCATTTGAGCTCAAGATGCAGGACAAGAGCACGTTCCTGCTGGCTGCCGACAGCGAAGCAGAAATGGAGGAGTGGATCAGCATCCTGAACAAGATTCTTCACAGCAGCTTTGAACAGGCCATGCAGGAGAAAAGGAACGGCGATCTGAATGATGGTAGTTTTTTTCTGATCTCCTCAACAATTTTTGCTTAATTTTTTCCCCCTCCATGTTTCACACTGTTTCTAATGCATTTGCTCCAAATATCTTGTGGGATTTTAAACCTTTTTGCACATGTTTTTATTTTTAAATTTCCCCCCAAGGAGTAATTATCCGAAAGATGTTACACTTTGAAAATCATTCATAACTTCCTAACCTAAATGTTTTTCCTTTTGGTGTTTCCAGAAAGGCTAAAAACCAACACTTCATTATGGTTCTGCTATAGAAACCACAGCTAACAAAACTCATGTTGATCTCTCTAACAGATGAGGAGCACGGAAAAGCAGAGCTTTCCTCTGGAAGCTTTCAAGACAACTTTCAGGTAACCTGTTTATCTATTTAAGCTAAACCTTCACTCATAACACCCAACAAATCAAATCTGTTGCTGCTTGCGAGCCCCAATAGGATCTGATGTGCAGAAAGTCTCCTGATTATTTGTAAGCGAAGCTTTGAGCTAATTAGTCAAATGTCTGTGTTTCCTGGAGCCACATTTTCCACATGGTGGTCACTCTGCTGCACATCTGGATAAGTGTGTTTGCTTCTCCAAGTGGAATACTTTTTCTGCTCACAGGGAGTGAACGTGGCATTCTAAGAACAATCACTTAGACCTATTACAGGATTTGTTTTTTTAAAAACAACAACAAACAAACAAAAAAAAAACATTGATGATCCCAGATAGATTTATTATTCACTGCTGTTACCTTCATACTTGCATTTCATCATTTTTGTTTTGGTTTCTGAATCAAAAGTATTCACACCTCTTGAACTTTTGCACAAGTTTTTAGGTCACAACAAGCAACAATAGTGTATTTTATTGGGATTTTCTGTTAGGTCAAAATAACATGATGAAAAGGGGACAAATAAGGATACATCATTGTCAAAGTTTTTGGGGAATAAAAACCCAATGACCTCCCAGAGGTCTGATTACAAATGTACACAAAGCTCACTGTACTTTACAGCTCTGACCAGGTATCAGATTCAAGCTCTTTTTGACTTATTCTATATCCTGCAGGAATCTGTGCACATCTCTTTAAAAAACAAAAAACAAAAACATGTCATTTGATTTCTACCAGACTGCCAGAGATGTCGAATCCAGAATGAGAAGTGAAGCTCGCCTAAAGCTGTTTACTCTGGATCCAGACACTCAGGTGAGGATGTTCTGGGTTAAAAGTACTGTGACAAGATTTAAGCCTCCTAACGACAACTACGGTTTGTCACAGAAACTGGACTTTTCTGGCATCGAACCAGACGTGCGTCCGTTTGAGGAGAAGTTTGGGAAGAGAGTCCTGGTCAGCTGTCACAACCTGTCGTTCAACCTGCAGGGCTGCGTCACAGAAAACGAAGAGGGGCCGACCACTAACGTAGGCTTGAGAGCTTTGGATGCATTTGTTGTTGAACAGAAATCAGAGTCTAAAGTGCTCCATGGCATTTACGCAAATGCCAGGGAGTTTTAAATTGTTCAGATGGCCCATTTGGATGGTTGATTGTTAAAGCTCATATTGATGGGTTGGTATTCTGACTCCCAGCCAGGGCTTCACATGAAGCATTAGCACTAAATGTGGTTTCCTGACGTCACTTTTAGTTAAAGGAGAACTCCTCTTTACACAAGATGTTTAGCTGTGAAAGCTCAGCTATTAGCACAAGCCTGCACGAACCTCAGATAAAGAGCCTTGTGTAATGGGAATGATGGTGGAAAGCGTAAACAAGAAGATCCATTTGGGCCGAACTGTGAAGTACATTTGGGAAGAGGAACATTTGTTGTCATCTTTCATATTTCACTCCTTCTCTTGGTCTTTACAAAAACATTTCATCTCCTCTCCTTCTTGTGTCTCTTCTTTCTCCACAGGTTGAACCGTTCTATGTGGTCCTGTCCCTGTTCGACGTCCAGAACAGCAGAAAGATCTCCGCCGACTTCCGCGTGGATCTCAACCACCCTTTGGTTCGCCAGATAACATATGGTCAAGGCAACGGGTCCGATTCAGAAATCATTGGCGACGGTCCCCCAGAAGGCCTCGGCCTGGCTCCTCACTACCCCACACAGGGGGTCTTCTCTGTAACCTGCCCCCACCCAGATATCTTCTTGGTTGCCAGAATTGAGAAGGTCCTCCAAGGGGGCATCACCCACTGCACCGAACCTTACATGAAGAGCTCCGACTCCACCAAAGTGAGTACACAAGCAGAGATATTCACCTTCTTGTATTAGTAGATGATCACATTAAATAAATACATTCTTGTTTAGGTGGCTCAAAAGGTGTTGAAGAACGCCAAGACAGCCTGCAGCAGACTGGGACAGTACAGGATGCCGTTTGCCTGGGCTGCAAGGTGTGAAGTCGGCTTACGATAGACCTGATGTGGTGTGTAGATGGACAGGTTTTTGTGTTCACTGAGGTTACCGACATTAAAACTCCAGATATGTTCCATCTTGTTCACATGGTTCCTGTTTTAGACCTCAATGGTGATTCTGATGGAAAGAGTTTGTGAGAGGGAGAAAGGATGGTAAATTGGAAAAGTTCACAGACTTTCAGAGAAAGTCAGTTCAGATTCTACTTACTGTTTGTTTACAGCTCCCCAAAAAAGTCATTTTATATTTATGTTGTTTTAGATGTAAACATGTAGAGTCTTTGAAATTCTGGGAAATTGATTGCTTTTGCTGGGGCTAATCACAACTGCTGCTAAGCTAACCGAGCTACATGTCACAACATAGGGTAAATTGTCAGCAAGGTGACAACTGAATATTATTATAATAAAAAAAATTAAAAAGGCAGGAAAAGGGTAGATAAAACCCTTCACTTAAAAGTAAAAATAAAAAGCCTTTAAACACCAAGTCTGTTTTCTGTTTGTGTTGTCTGTCATATTGGCATGAAAATCTAACATGGAGTTGCATAAATGTGTTACTCCCAGCTATCCTATGTATTCAGGTTCTTATGTTTTTCCCTCTGCAGGCCGGTATTCAAGGATGCATCAGGAACTCTGGAGAAAAACGCTCGCTTCTCAGCTCTTTACAGACAGGACAGCAGCAAGCTGTCTGACGAGGACATGTTCAAGCTCCTCACCGACTTCAGGAAGTATGTTGTCTTCAGGGGTTTTGTTGTTGCTGTTGTTAATCTTTTTCCTGCCCTCCAAATGTGCTTTGGTAAATTTCTAACAAGTTTTTCTTCCTCTGTTTTCCCTGCAGACCAGAAAAAATGGCCAAACTCCCTGTGCTGCTGGGGAACTTAGATGTTACTATTGATAACGTTGCACCGGACGTACCCAGTAAACCTTTATTTATTTATTTATTTTTTTTTTTTTTTGGAACTTCTTCTAATCATCTAACTAAATGACTAGAAGTTAATATTTATCCCTCTAAGTGGTGTTTCCTTGCTGCTTCCTTGCAGACTGTGTCACTACCTCATACATCCCTGTGAGAAACTTTGAACAAACTGGTTCAGGCACCTCTCTTCTGGAGGTGGAGGAGTTTGTGCCGTGTATTGCAAAGTGCGCCCAACCATTCACTATATATAAAAACCACCTGTATGTCTACCCGAAGCACCTCAAGTATGATGGACAAAAATCATTTGCAAAGGTACGTATAGAAAAGGTCGTAATGGGATATAGTTACAATGCCTTACCGTAACCAAAGTAACGTTTTATTGTCTTTTCATTCACGTTTATCCCCAAGCTTGTGTTGTTGTTTTTTACATAACATAACAAATGCATACATTCTTTTAATTCGTTGTTCTGAATAGTCAGATCTTATCTGCAACATGAGCTGTAGATCCAAAGCATATAAGCTATCCTATTTAGAAAGCAGTTCCTTTATTTGGCAGGGATTCTTGTATAATCATCACTTTCTACTCCTGTTTAGCCCATGAGGCGACTGGCAGCGGCCTCCAGCTCATTTAGGCCAGCTGCAAAACCGGGGAGAATTATCTGCATGCCAAGCATCGGCTTTTGATTAATGCATTAAAAGAGAGGAGTGGGTTTTTGTTTTTTGTTTTTTTTTCCCAAATAGGTCAGCTCGTTACAGGAAACCAAAATTATTTAATAAGACAGCTCTCGGAAATCTTCTTGAAGTGTTTGCACAAAATGATACTCCATATTTATCTCCTGATTTTAATTTGTATTTTTGTGTTTCTATCTCCCATTTCCAGGCGAGGAACATTGCTGTATGTGTTGAATTTAAGGACTCTGATGAGGACGAAGCCCAGCCACTGAAGGTACATTTACACAAAACACTGTGCTCTTTTCATCATCTGTTTGAGTGCTCTAGGTTGAAAAAAAAAATAACTACAAACTCCTGAGCAGAAAAATGGCAAAAAATCATGGATTACAATGTTTGCAGATGACACTATGCTTTGTGAGAGCAGGTGAAAGAGAGCCTAGAAAGGTGCAAAACGCTTACATATTTGTTCACTCTTTCATCTCTCACATCCGTCTTTGCTGCAGTGCATCTACGGCCGACCTGGAGGACCTCTGTTCACTAAACAGGCTTACGCAGCCGTTCTCCACCACCAGCATAACCCCGAGTTCTACGACGAGGTATTCCTGCTTGTTGTTCCTCATTAGAGTTCATTTATGTAGTAAAGGTTTATTCGAAGATTGAATCGTCAGTCGGAGGAAGAATGAATCTCTCTATATTTCTGCCTACAGATCAAAATAGAGCTGCCAACTCAGCTGCATGAGAAGCATCACCTTCTCTTCAGCTTCTTTCATGTTAGCTGTGACAACAACAGCAAGAAGAAGGATGTAGTAGAGACTCCTGGTAAATATCCCCAGGCATATTTTATGTACGTTCATTTCTGTGTAAACTGTAACAAGCACACAGCTACATCTTTTTTTTTTAATTTCTTGTCTTCAGTGGGTTCAGCTTGGCTGCCGCTCCTGAAGGACGGGGGCAGGGTCATCATGAACGAACAGCAGCTTCCTGTCGCTGCTAATCTACCTGCTGGCTATCTCAGCTCCCAGGACGGCGTTAGCAAGGTAACAACAGCCAAGAAATTAGATTTTTAGCTTGGCGTGCGAAAGGAACACGTGAGGGTTTGGATGTGAACATATGTTTGACTCTTGAGATTCAAAGAATTTCCTGCAAATTTATTTGTATTCAAGCCTCAAATATGGAAATACAACTGAACCGTTGTCATTTCCTTAAAAGTCTCAAGGTTGAAAGATAGAAATCTTGTTAGCTGAGATTGGATTGGGACCTTACGCAGGCCCCCCAGGCTTTTACACCAGACGCCTCAGAAATCTGCTTAGCTTTAATCTATAACACAGGCCTCTGAAGTGTTTGACGGAGATTTCTTTGTTATAAATTTAATTACAGCCATTTTCTAATTTCTGCTGTTCAGTGGAACCCCATCACAGTTTTGTCTGTCTCCCTCATGCACTGCTTTAGGCAAATAATATACCAACATCGCTTTCATATGCATCTGATTCTTTAGCATTTTCAATTTAATCTCCCTGTGTAATACACAAACGCTGCTGTTGTTGCCCTGATTTAGAGAAACAAAAATGTTCAAGATTCAGTCGCCTAAAAATAGCAAAAAATAAAAAGAAGAAAATGAATATTGATTGATGCATTTAGTTTAAATTTTCCAAATGCAGCAGAAACTATATTCTGTCTAAACCTCTACAAGGTTTAGACAGAAATCTACTGGTTCAAAAAAAAAAAAAATGTAATTATCAAAGCACAGATGAGTAAACAAAATCAAAACTTATGATACGGTTCAGGGTTTCCTATATTCCTCCTGCTTTTTTCTAATTTTTTTTGCAAAAAATTTTATTTTTCTCTGAGATTGTGAGTATTTTAAAGAATTAAGAAGACAAACAAGTGAAGCTATAAAATAAACTGTGTATTCAAAAATATGGGAAAATGAAAAAGTGTAGTGTTACACGATTATGTTGACTTCACTGAAATAAATATAAATACTACTTCCAGTCTATTGCTCAGGCCACTTTAAAAAATGCTTAACAGGCAAATATAGCATTCATTATTTACCACATTGAATAAGTAGTCAAAAAGATTAAAACTTTAATGAATGCACATAAAAATCTGTTTGATCACTTTTGCAATTTATGCCTTTAAAAGCTTGAATCTCTAAATTAACCAAAGTCTAGATCCAAAATGATTTAGCAAAAGAGAAAAAGGAAAAAGAGGAAAATGTATGTAAATTCATGCCTTGGATTACAGTTTGAAACCCTCCTGTTAATGTGACATTCTAGTCAAAAAGTGTAGTATGAAATTATAACATCATACAATGAAAATAATGTTTGTATTGATCTGTTTTTGTTTTTATGAAATATGAAAGCTGTATCCCTCATGGGGATACAGCTTTCATATTCAGAGTCGCTTTTGCATTGATCAGTATGCAGCACGATAATTCATACGCATTTATCACTGCAGCAATCTGGCTCCGAGATTAAATGGGTAGATGGAGGCAAACCGCTGTTCACACTCTCCACCCATCTTGTATCTACAGTTTACACTCAGGTAAACACATTTTCTTCATACTCCATCTTGAAGAACAATGATTCAGTTTCTTAAATTAAATCAAATTATTTATCGCATTGCATGTTTTCACCAGGACCAGCATCTGCACAACTTCTTCCAACACTGTCAAAGCATGGACATGTCAGAGCAAGCTTCAGAGGGAGAGCTGATTAAATACCTGAAGGTATTATGAGCTCCATTATCCTTTAAATGCTCAAAGCAAACAAAAGTTCAGTTCATTTATTAACCATTTCTTATCAAAAGCTAAGATTTGCAAATATTATTGTTTGGTTTTTTCCCATCTTTTTTAGAGTCTTCATGCAATGGAAGGCCATGTGATGGTCAACTTCCTGCCCACAATCCTCAACCAGCTGTTCTGTGTCCTCCCCAGAGCATCGCATGAGGATGTGGCCGTCAACGTTACCAGGTGGATATTTTCTCCTTAATGCTGTATTTCTTCTTTTTCATTGGACATTTGGCACACTCTTTGTGTTTTTCAAGACCTGCTGTCACACTGACATAATAGAAATGTGATTTTTTTTTGTTGTTGCCATTTTTCTCCTTTGCTTTTCTTCAGGGTGATGGTTCATGTGGTGGCGCAGTGCCATGAGGAGGGACTTGAGCATTACCTAAGATCTTTCGTCAAGGTGAAGCTTTGTTATCATACCCACTTGACAATGATATTCAGTGTGTTTCCTGGAACAACTAACATATACTAGTGACATTTTTCCCCTTTCAGTTTGTGTTTAAGCCAGAGCCGTACTCGTCCATCTGTCTGAGAACAGTACATGAAGAGCTGGCCAAAGCCATGACGGCCATTCTCAAGCCGTCCACTGACTTTTTAACAAGCAACAAGTTGCTAAAGGTAACCTAAACGTGCTTAATACTCTGCTGTACAAATACAAAGGTAGGACTAAACACCAATTTACCTGAAAAAAGCTATTTGTATGCAAAAGTTTACACTATAAAGGGGAAAAATCACTCTTAACGTTACCAGGACTAAGTTGCAGATGGAAATACAGTACTTGGATGGTTGGATGGAATTAGTTCTTCATTTAGTTTGTACTGATTTTTAAAAATCAAAACTTTTCAACTTTAAGTGAAACTCCCTCACTTTATCTGATGTTTTAAGCACGTTCAAGGCATCAAGTTTCACTTTATGTCGATGACTTGTTACTATTTCTTCAGAATCCCCAAATTTCTTTTGAGTCTCTAATGTTCTTGTTTCTCTAGCTGAATTACTTTTCTGAGTCTAAATGTGGGCAAAAGTTAACTTTGTGCTTTGGATGTAGAAAACTCTACAATTATTATTATCTTTAAGAGCAGTTTATCTGGGAACAACAATAACAAGAAAGTACAAATGTCTTCACAGCTATTAGATGATGTCATATAGAGTTTGTCACAACTAAACTGTTAAAGAAACCAAAGAAACCAGGTGTTTGCATACTAGGAAACTGTGGTGAACAACTGCATATTTACTATTGTGTATTGTTATAAAGAAAAAAACTAAGTGTATAACTACAGCTAATCAACATGTTCATTCTCACACTTCAGTGTTTATCTCGTAAGTTTCCGCAGACCACTTCTAACCTTTCTTCTTCCTTCCACTGACGTTTTTCTTCTGTGTTGCAGCACTCATGGTACTTCTTTGAAGCTCTGGTAAAATCGATGGCTTACTATCTCACAGAGAGTGGTAAAGTCAAAGTATGTGTTTTATTTTCCGTTTCCTTCTCTTCCTGAGGTAAATCCCAGGCGAGCCTAACTCCCATCCTCCTTCTCCCGTTTCCTGTTCCCAGCTCTCGAGGAACCAGCGTTTTTCCGCGTCCTTCCACCACACTGTGGAAACTCTGGTCAACATGTTGATGCCGCACATCACCCAGAAATACAAGGATAACCTTGACGCTTCTCGCAACGCCAACCACAGCCTGGCACTTTTCATTAAGGTTGGCCCTCCTCCCTTCTGCTCTGCAGGGAAAGTTTATGTTGAACAACTATAGAAGCTTTTTAGGAAGATAAAATGCGATTCACTGTCCACTTTACATCCAGCGCTGCTTCACCTTCATGGACAGAGGATTTGTATTCAAGCAGATCAATAACTACATGAACTGCTTTGTGCCTGGAGACCCAAAGGTGTGTTTCTTTTTTAAACACAAGTTTTCTTTCTAAGATTAATTGTTCGCCCTAAAAAGTTGCTTTTATTACATCCCTTCCAGACTCTGTTTGAGTTTAAGTTTGAGTTCCTGCGGGTGGTTTGCAATCACGAGCACTACATCCCTCTGAACCTTCCCATGCCTTTCGGCAAAGGCAGAATACAGAGATTTCAAGGTGACCTTGTCTATGAACTTCGTTTTGTTTTTTTATTAAATTTTGTTTCATAATTAACAAAAACTTCCATCTCTTGATTTGTGCGTTGCTGCAGATCTGCAGCTGGATTATTCCCTGACCGACGACTTCTGCCGAAACCACTTCCTGGTGGGCTTGCTGCTGCGGGAGGTGGGCGGGGCCCTCCAGGAGCACAGAGACATCCGCCAGATCGCCGTTCAGGTTCTCAAGGGACTCATGATCAAACACACATTTGACGACCGCTACGCTGCTAAGGTAAGTGATGCTAGTTGCTCACTGTTGTAGCTTTCTGATTGTGTTTCTGACATTACAAAATACCTACACGGTCTGACTCCTGACTTCCATTTTATTTTGTATTTATTCATTTTCAGTTTTCACTCAATAATTAAAGTGAAACGCCTTCAAGAAATCATGAACGAAGTTTATTCTTCTTTTGGCAAAATCTACCCTCTATTCGCATAAAAAGAAAATCAGATATTTTTGAAATACACAAAAAAATACACACAAAAAATGAAATGCCACATGGCTTCATTGTGATAATTTTCTAATTTCTTTTGAATCCAGAAAGAGATTCAGATTATTTCTTAAACTGCCACCTTTAACTCAAATGTATTTTTCCATTGTCGTCATTTTGAATCTAAATTTTTTTTTTAAATCTCTCTTCCTTTTAAGTTGTATTTGCTTTTTCTTTTTACAGATCCGTTTTAAATACTGTTTAGTAAAAAAAAATGTTTATGTGCTTTGTACATGAATTTTAGAACATTGCACTTTATCAATTCATGAAGTTTAACTGTATAAATATTGGGTATCTATATAACAACTCAGTCAGTAAGTTATACAAAATATACAAAGCCTTTTTGTTTAGTACCTCCGTTACCTTTTAGATATTTTAACTCCTATAATACATTTCTTAGTAAAACCTTTTTTGTTTTATTTCAGAGTCACCAAGCCAGACTCGCCACGCTCTACCTCCCTCTTTTTGGCCTTCTTCAGGAAAACGTCTACAGGCTTGACATCAAGGACTTGGCTCCTCTTGGCAACCACAATGTAAGCCTGCCACCTGGTGGTTGGAATCCAAATTGCAGCTGATCTTCCTCACTCTGGTTGTTTTTTCCATGTCAGAACATGAGGGAAGACTCCCTTGTTCCAAACTCCATGGTGCCTCCCCAAAAACCTGGAAGCTGCATAGAAAACGCTCTCCACAAAGACGTGTTTGGGGTCATTTCTGGGACAGGTGACTGTCTCCTCGCTGCCTCGCTTCAAACGATTCTCCAACTAAAACATCACTGAGAGCGCTGATATATCCTGCTTTCCTTCTTTAGCCTCTCCTCACAGCTCAACTCCTAATGTGAGCTCGGTTCACCACGCAGACTCCAGAGGCTCTCTGGCCTCCACCGACTCTGCAAACAGCCTTCTGGACAAGAGCAGCGACAAGACCAACTCTTTGGAAAAGGTGCATCTAGATTCAGCTTTTATCTATTATTCAAGGCGTCACATGTTTGGCATTTGAAAAGCCTACTCCAATATGTCAATTACTCTCCAATTACAACAGTTACTCACCATAAAGGACGCTAAAAAAAAAGGACCAGAAATTCAAATCGGTTAAAGGAGCAATCAACTTTTTTGAGCTTTACATCATGTTATATTATTACTCCCCTTTATCAAAGTAAATAAAAATTTCTTCCGTGTTTCCAGAAACAAAAACAGAGATAAGTACACTTAAAAAAATTATTTTTACTTCTAAAACTCTAAAATCTGGGAAGTACATTTGTGTTTTCCACCCCTTTACTCTGATATCCCCAATATATCTGATATCCAGGTTAACTGAGCACTGTTATAAATAGACACAACTCGTGTGTAAATCATAAATCCTGTTGTTCTGTGATTCTGCAAAACACTTTGTGCTTGTCTCTCACATATAATCCTAATATTTGTGATTGTAATGTGACAAAATATATATAAAAAATTTTAAGAATATTTTTACTAGTAAGCATCTGTGCACTGTGTCCGACAGTGTGGTCTGTTAAGTTTTATGTGTTAAAGTTACCCACCCGATCTGTTTTGACTCAATTCATTTCATGTCTACATTATTGCCACCCTTTCCTTAAAGAGGTCACACAGGCGCTCTTTGACCTCCCAACTCCAACACATTGAGAGATTTCCCAGAAGGCACTCTGTCAATGTGCCCCCCCTGCCCCTGGACCCAGAGCACTGTGCTCCGCCTCTGAACCGTACTACCAAGCGGGTCACTATGGACTTCTCTCTGCTCACTGTGCCTCTGCCTGACCTGCTGCTGGACAGAGACTCTGAGAGTCAGAAAGCAGCTGCAGACTCTGGACCGGATGGAGGTCATGGGGAAAACCGACCAGTACAAGTACTCAGTGTGACTTTGAGTGGCTCTCCATTATAAACCCTTTACTTGAAGTGTTTCCACTTCTTGCTGTCGTAGCGTCAACTGAGTGCACGTCTCTCACTCTTGTTTTGAGGTTTTCTTTTGAGTGCTGTTGGCTTTTTGCCTCTACTTTGCCAATTTATGCCAACATTTACTCTCTTGCTGTTTGCATCAGAGCCAGTGTGTGTCAGCAGTGGGCAGTACTGTGCTGCGCTGCGACAAACTGGACCGGGACGAGATCGGAAACCTGCTCATGTGCTTTCTGCACATCCTCAAGAGCATGTCAGAAGGTAGGACTGCAGGTTGGACTATTCAGTGCCTTGAACTTGTTCATTTTTATCATATTCAAACCACAAATACCAGTGTATGTTTTATGTAATAGATGAAACAATTCACTTCTGCAAATTACCTTGGAATTATAATAAATTGAAAAAAAATATTTTTCAACTTAACAAAGAAAATCCAGTTGACCTATCATAAACAAGACAAAAGTTTCTCTTTTCCAGAGCTGCAAATGTTACATGAGCTTCTGAATAAGAAAACTGATTGTTTTTTATGAATATATGCAAAATATATATATATTTTTTGAAAGAACAATAATTTCATTGCCATTTTTAGGTCCTTAAATAAAAACATAAAACTTCTGCAAAGTAAATTTCCTTATTGATGTTATTAATGGAAAGATAGATTTCAACAAGTATTACTGGTAATGTTAGTCTCATTTGTTGGTGGAAATTCAATGCAATTACTTCTTGGAAAAAAAAAACAAAAGCTATAGTTGTTGCTTTACATGCGTATTTTTAAAATTTGATTTTAACCGAGTTATTAAAAGACATTTAAGAATGTTGTAATCCACTGTCCTTTAAATTGAGACTTTTACCTACATTACTAAGCTTAAACAAGTTGGGACAGATCTTCCTCATGATTACATTGAAATATGTTGTTTTTAGGTGTCAAAATCAGAACAAGTTCAACACTTTGCAAGCCTCTGTATTAAACAGCATTTTTTAATGCAGCATATTAATCCTCTCTTGGTTTTTTATTTTTCCTTTCTGCCACCTGTAGAAGCCCTGTTTGCGTACTGGAACAAAGCAGCTCCATCAGAGTTAATGGACTTCTTTACTCTAATAGAGTAAGTACTAGCATCGACTGCCTCAATGGGGAGGCGGTGAAAAGAAACTCTATATAAGGATTAGACCAAGTTCACCACAGTCTGGTTCCAGAGACGCAGCATGATGTTCCCTAAAATGTGTTTTCTTCACTGCTAAGTTATCTGTTTGTATTTTTGTCCTGCAGAATCTGCCTCCATCAGTTCAGATACATGGGGAAAAGATTCATTGCTAGGTAAAGTCTGTCTGATCACATGGTTTATTGATTTAATTCTTGAAATAAAATAAAACGCTTTTAATCTGTGCGATAACACACACACACACGTGCTCAGAAGGTTTTAATCTTCAGTTCTTGGCTTTATCTTTTATCTTTAACACTGCTGCCAAGTTGTTTTGTGAATATGGTTGTGGCCCTTGGCCCCTCCTGCCCGGGTAAGAGCTTTATTCCTTCATTCCCTCTGTGCTTAGGTTAAGTGCATGATGGTGATTTTCCACACTTTAATATTGGCTGTATTTCATCTGCTGCTCTTTTTTTTTTGTTTCACACATCAAAACACTTAAATTATAGAGACATCTGTAAAAGGATTAGTGATTTCTGCTTTCGCCTGAAGCCTAAATGTTATGGCGTCTTTCATTTGTCTCCCAGGAGTCAGGAGGGAGCAGGACCTGTAGCTGCAGACAGAAAGTCTCTGACTCTGCCTGTGTCTCGTACCAGGGCGGGGATCCTGCACGCCCGCCTGCAGCAGCTGGGAGCTCTGGAGAACGCTCACACCATTAATAACAGTAAGCTTTGGATCAAGCTACAAAAAGCTGGAAGAAATTAGATTAAATGTAAAATTTGTGAAAAAACGAGTTTATTTTTTTTGGAGCCACGTATAAGAGCGGTAGCAGTTCGATATGAACGGGGTAATATTATGTTTAAAGGGAAATTGACTTGTTTATTTAATCTGGAAATATTATACTGACCTCTAGTGGTGGACACTTATAAAAACAGTGAAGGGCTCTGTGCTAAATCTTGAGTAGAAACAATATACTTTGCTCTGATTCAATACAAACAAAATGATTTTAACAGTGTTCAAATTTAGCCAACAGAATAAAAATCACAATTATTAATTTAAAATGACAATAAGTGGTGTGTTTTCAGTGTACTGCCACACAGAAGCGGATGTAAACAGCCAGTGCCTGCTGGAGGCCAACGTGTCTACAGAGGTCTGCCTGACTGTGCTGGACACACTCAGCACCTTCATCATGGGATTCAAGGTACACACATGTACAAAACAAAATTATTATATTACTGGTTTGGTTATCAAACATCTTTATACCTTGTTGTGTTTTCAGACTCAGCTGAATTCAGATCTGGGTCACAACCCCCTGATGAAGACGGTGTTCCAGGTGCATCTGTGCTTCCTGCAGATCCCCCAATCAGAGGCCGCCCTCAAGCAGGTCTTCACCTCCCTCAGGACATTCATTTTTAAGGTGAATAATTTGACCCTCGTTTTCGTCTCCGATCACCTTCCTCCTCGTGTTCATCATCCGAACCCTTCGTAACCATGTCTTCCAGTTCCCCTGCACGTTTTTCGACGGCAGGGCCGACATGTGCGCCTCACTCTGCTATGAAATCCTCAAGTGTTGCAACTCCAAGCTGAGCTTCATCCGCAGTGATGCAGCCCACCTCCTTTACTTTCTGATGAAGAGTAACTTTGACTACACAGGCCGCAAGTCTTTTGTGCGAACCCACCTGCAGGTATGAGATACAGCGCCTGGCCAGATCTGTTAGCATGTCTTAGTCAATCGCACAATCTCTATAAAAAGTTAAAGTTGATGGTTATGATTGTCATAAAATGTGAGAAAAGGTTCAATCTTTTCCGGTTATTACAGCGCAGTCTGGATTTTTTTCTGTACTTTCTGAAAAGTCATCAGTGTGAGACTGAATTTTACTAATTGTTGTTTTGTTAGGTGGTGATCGCTGTTAGCCAGTTGATAGCTGATGTCATTGGGATTGGCAGCACACGTTTCCAGCAGTCTCTCTCCATCATCAATAATTGTGCCAACAGTGACAAGAGCATCAAGGTAGGTGAAGAACACAGATAGAACTGTTCAATAAGGAATCCTTCTCATTGTTTAACTTTGGTACATGAGCGGCAGAAAGAAAGTTCACCTTCTTTCTGTTCTTAGGTTTTAAAGTTTGGGTGTTTAAGAAGCCATTAATCCCAACCACAGCAGCAAATATCCAACAAAATGGCTGAAAAAGAAACATGTTAAAGTAAATCTGCTAACCTAAGCTGCTTACTTTCTGTTCTATCATAAATACAAAAAACCTATTGGATATTTTAAGTATCCAAAACATCCAAAGTCATCAGTCACACAGAGTTTCATTGGTTTTGGGGATTAGCTTTAACATTTTAAGACTTGTTTGCATGTTTCATGCAGTCATAACCATTTGTACGTGTCCTGCTGGCAGCACACAGCATTCCCATCGGATGTGAAGGACCTGACCAAGCGCATCAGGACGGTGCTGATGGCCACAGAGCAGATGAAGGAGCACGAGAACGACCCGGAGATGCTGGTGGACCTCCAGTACAGCCTGGCCAAGTCCTACACCAGTACCCCGGAGCTGCGGAAAACCTGGCTGGACAGCATGGCTCGCATCCACAACAAGAACGGAGATCTCTCTGAGGTACGGAGGGCTGAATGTGCCACGTGTAGGACTCAAACACCCTCGTGGGTTTCTGCTGTTTTTGCTTCTTTGTCTCTGTGATGCTTCAGAGAATCAGACCAAGATAACATAAGGAAATACAAAATGCAGTTCTTATGGGCAAAAAAATAAAAAATAAAAAAAATAAAAAATTAACATCATTATGGTTCTATGTGAAAAAGTAAATAACTATTATTAATTAAAACCTCTCAAGTGGAAACATCTGCTGGAAATGAACGTTATGCAGTGATTCTATAGGTTTCCTTAAACTGAAATCAGATTCCCCCACAGTTTGATTCATATTTTAACAAAAACGGGGAAATTATTATTTTAATTAGGCCATGTTGGTCTGAATAGTTTTTTTTTTTTTACTTATTTATTGAAATCATAACTTGAAAACTGCACTTTATATTTACTCAGGTTGTTGTCTTTTTCTTATTTTAAACTTCGTGTCCTGTAAGATTCAAGTGTATCAATAAAGCAAAGCAGAAAAAAAATAAAAATAAATATAAATATAATATTCATATAATATATGAATATTATATTATGAATATAATATTCATAATGTAATATTATGAATATTATATTCATAATATCACATGACCTCTGTCTTATCTGTGTCGCTCTCTCTCGCCTGCAGGCAGCTATGTGCTACGTTCATGTTGCTGCTTTGGTTGCAGAGTATCTGTGGAGAAAAGGTGAGTGTCAGAAATAGGGGTGGATCTTTTCTAGCCTTGGTTATCTTCCATTCATGTGAATAATAACCCTTTGAACCATTTTATTGCATTTATTATCCTCATTATGGAGGCCATAACATGAGTCAACAGTAAATGTTTTCACAGGAGAAAAATGTTTTCTCCATAGTTTGATTAATAAAATCACTTTCTTATTACTGGATATTCTGAAACATAACATTAGTTTTTCAGTTATTAAAAAAAACATATCAAGAAGTAACATGAGATATGTTTCTAACTTGCACACATCTTCTAATTCATTTCCTTTTGGGATCAATAAGGTATTTTTTTTTTAATTGAATTTGCAGTCATTTGCTGTGTGGACACTCGTCCAAGGGTCACCTTCTGCTTCCTGTGTAAAAATGCTCCTGACAAGTCATTTTCCAGATAACATCTTTTCCTAAGTGTCTTTTATGCCTAGACTTTGAAGATGATCTGTGATATAATCGGGCAGGTGTTTATGAATATCACCAGCTGATTGCAGGCTCACAGTGCTGAGGGGTGTAGTTTGGTCAAAGTGACATTTCTGGCTTTTTGTATGGAGTCCCTGAAATGCTATTAGTTTAAAAAAAATGTTTACATACACATAAAGGTGTAACTGGGAAGTGAAAGGAAAATGACATAATTTGAAATATTTTTGACAAATTGAAATCTGGTTTTAACCTCCTTTTCTTTAGTACATTAACAATACTCTTTGGTATTAACCTCAATTTCAAATATCAGTGTAAATACAGCTATTGTGAGAAGGCAATTTACCTCATTCTGTAATTTTTGCTCCATAATATTTTTAATCATAGATCAGCTAAATCACTAAATACTATCACAGTGAAATAATTGAATATTTTTTCACGTTTTTCCACTCTGGATATTTTTTTTTCTCTCTTTGAAAATCATATCTGGTGGTGACGACAAGAAAATAATACATAACAGGAATATTCACCACCAAAGAATAATATTTAGAGCAAATTTTGCCACATTTTCAGCAGAAACCAAGTCATTTTTCATACTTATTAGTGCACAAGTCAGACATGTGCATCCATGATGTCGACTGTTAGATTATTGTTTCTCAAAATATTTGCTAGTCTATGTCAATTAACCAAAACTGAGGTTTTTAAAATATTTTTCTTCCTCAAATAATCTGCAAAATGTTTCAAATGTATCAGTTTATGTTTAAGTATGCCATATTTCTTAGTCGTTTCTTAACTTGTTTTGACCAAATTAACCTAAAAACTCAACCAGATTTAATGTTTTATTTTCAACACAACAGCAAAAGTAAAGCTTCAGCATGTAAGACTCCTTGCTGGTGCGTGTGAGACACATCTGGGTTCTTTCTGTACTTCAGGTATGTTTAGGCAAGGCTGCTCAGCGTTCAGGGTCATCACTCCCAACATTGATGAGGAGGCGGCCATGATGGAGGACGTGGGGATGCAGGATGTTCACTTCAGTGAGGTTAGACCTCATGTCTCTCCTATGTGGTTTGCTGCTGTTTTGTGTGCCAAGAAAAATGCAGTGATCAAAGTTTTTTGAGATCCGACCTCATCTGAGGTAAAACCCCCCAAATTTATATTTATTATATAAATAAACTGACTTAAGGGTGATCTTGTTCAGGAGGTCCTGTTGGAGCTGCTGGAGGAGTGTGCTGATGGCCTGTGGAAGGCTGAGCGTTATGAACTCATTGCTGACGTCTACAGGCTCATCATCCCCATCTATGAGGAGCGCAGGGACTTTGAGGTAGCGTAAATACTGCACACACTCTGGCGATACACCAGAGTGTGTAATAGGCATAAAGTGCCTATTACCAAGTCATTTGTCACATAATTCCAAATATTTTTTTTACCCTTTCTGTGGTTCTTGGTGGTGTTTCGTGACCATTTCTATATGTGTGGAACAGAAACTGACTCACCTCTACGACACGCTGCACCGTGCCTACACCAAGGTGATGGAGGTGATGCACACTGGGAAGAGACTGCTGGGTACTTACTTCAGAGTGGCCTTCTTTGGACAGGTGAGGTTGGAGAGGATTTCATTATATCTTCTTGGGATCAAATTATTCATTAATTAATCTTTGTAAATAAAATTTCTTCTCTTTTTTCACTTGCTATCCAAGGCTGCGGTAAGTTTTTAGGGGTGCTGTATGTTATGTGTCTTTAATGGTTGATATTTTTTGAGCCTCGTGTGTTAGTTCATGTAGTTAGGTAGTTCACATCCATATAGTTTTGATGTTGGACTTACATTTTTAGTTCATGACTTCTATGCATTATATTTCCGCTTGTCTATTTTTACCTAATCTTATGTTTGCTTAAAAAAAATTCCACTCAAAAATGCGAGCCCATGTGTCAGTGAGGCTTATCTACATAAATACGGACAAAACAGTAGAAACTCAGGTTCTTGCTCACGCTGCAGGGCTTCTTTGAGGATGAGGACGGAAAGGAATACATCTACAAGGAGCCGAAGTTCACTCCGCTCTCTGAAATTTCCCAGCGGCTTCTGAAGCTCTACTCTGACAAGTTCGGCCCGGAGAACGTCAAGATCATTCAGGATTCTGGCAAGGTGGAGTTCTATCTGTGTCTGGCCACATGCTGCACACTGAAGGACATGCATTTTGTTTTTGGTAAACCTTAGTAAATATGGAGGTTAAATTCATAGAAAAATTGTTGGAAAGTAGTGGAAAATAGGTCACGACCAAGCAAATCTGCTCATTAACAAGCTAATTTTATTATGCTAATCAAACAAACATGCATTTATTACGCTGCTATCTGACTTCCTAGAAGCCTTGGAATAAAGAAAATAGACATACGTATGCAGGTCACCTTTCAACACAAGCTAATAAATGTATAAATAATAAGTGAGCTCTTTCAAGGTGCTGGACATGACAAGCTAGCAAACATTTAATTGATTATTTAAAGGTGCTATAGATGTTACCACTTTGCAGTTTGTCATTGACTTTTTAGTGTATGAAACCAGAGTTTCACCTCTTTTTTTCTTGTTTCATATTGAACCTTTTTGAGGTACAAAATGTGTCAATTTCATACCAACCTACCTGAAAACCAACAATTTCAATTGATTTTAATTTTGTTTTGTAATTTACTCATGATTTGCTTGAGGCAGATGTGGTTGTGTGGCTTGTAGTGTACAGAATGATTTGACAGTCTCGGTGGGCTTTCTTTTACGAAGAAAAAAACACACTGAACCTCTTTTCTGCTGCAGGTTAACCCTAAAGACTTGGACTCCAAGTACGCCTACATCCAGGTGACTCATGTGACGCCTCACCTGGACGACAAGGAGCTGGACGACAGAAAGACCGACTTCGAGAAGAGCCACAACATCCGGCGCTTTGTGTTTGAGACGCCGTTCACCGTTTCGGGCAAGAAGCAGGGGGGAGTGGAGGAACAGTGCAAGCGGCGCACCATACTGACCAGTAGGTTCTGCGTTGATTGGGTTTCTGTTGCTAACGATGACACAGCACTGACCCAAATCAACCCCGCTTATCGCTGTAATTTAGCTAGGAATCAAAAGCCGGGAACATTTCCCTTGTTGCTGCTTGCTGATGCTGATTATGAAGTTTCAGTTTTCTGCCAGCCTCTGTGAATTTAATCAGATAGGTGGGGTTTATTACTCTGACCACGTCATCTCAAGGTTCAGGTGTTATCTTGCGGTGTAAATAATCATGTTTTCTCTTTATGACTCGACGGACTTGCATTTTAATTCAGTTTAATATCCTGTAGAAATGCTGCAATTCAGGATATATGAGCAGTTAGTGAGCGAGGCAAATCCAGTACGAGTAAAACTCTGCTTTTTCTCACCCTCCCGCCCAGCAACCCACTGTTTCCCCTATGTTAAGAAGCGCATAGCGGTCATGTACCAGCACCAGAGTGACCTGAGCCCCATAGAGGTGGCCATCGACGAGATGAGCGCCAAGGTGGGCGAGCTGCGTCTGCTGTGCTCGGCCTCCGAGGTGGACATGATCCGCCTGCAGCTCAAGCTGCAGGGCAGCATCAGTGTTCAGGTAAGAAAAGGCTTAGTCATCCTGAAAGGCAGAAAGACTGTCAATCTTTTGACCTCTATTGTTTGTTTTTGTTTTTTTTGTTTTTGTCAGGTCAATGCAGGTCCTCTCGCTTACGCCAGAGCCTTTCTAGATGACGGCAGTGCCAAGAGATATCCAGACAACAAGGTTAAACAGCTGAAGGAGGTCTTCAGGTACTGATTACTGACAGAAACACCTTCCAGTACAAAAATCTGCCTGTTGTAAAATCAACTTTTTCGAGCTTCATATCGTGTTATGAAGTTATTCTCTCATCAAAAACATAACTGGAGTGTTGCATTGGTTCTTTCATGCATGTTAGAGAAATTCTTTAATCTCCCATGGCAACTGTGCTAAACGCCTGGGTGGACCTGCAGCTCCTCCTCGGGGCAACAGTTTTCAAGCTTCCAAGCTTCCAAGTTTCCGCCTCACCTCCTGCAGCCCTCCCTCCACAAAGCTCCTTCAGACTAGCCACCAGCAATTAGCAAACACCCTGTGTATCTGCTGAGCTCATTATACGAGTTACTCCTCAGTGTAACGCTGGTAAAAATGTCATTACAGGGTTAATAGAGGAGCCATGTTGTGATGACTCCCTGAAGGCTGAGTTTCAGAAAGAGCCAACTCAGTTTGAAGATGTTAATTTACATAGAAAATTAATGCTTAAGTTTAAGTCATTTAGTATATATTACGTTTTTATAACAACAGAAAGTAACATAATTACTTGATTCTGCTATAAAGTGGCCCTATGTGTCTGAAAAACATATAATATAAAAAAACATAGAAACACCTCTGGAGTGAAATACAGCGAAGTATATTTTTATTTCTAAAGAAAAATGTAAAAAAAAAAAAAAATCAAGAATCATTTTCTTTCCACTTTGCAGTTTTACAGTCTTTTCTGTTGATCTATCATAAAAACCTGTTGAAATACAGATTAAACTGTGGCTGCAGCCTACTGGAGATGAACTGTGAACATCACAGGTGGCCTGTTCTCGCCTCTTCAGGCAGTTCGTGGACGCCTGCGGTCACGCGCTGGGGGTGAATGAACGGCTGATTAAAGAAGACCAGCAGGAGTATCACGACGAGATGAAGGCCAACTACAGGGACATGATCAGAGAGCTGTCCAGCATCATGCACGAACAGGTAGGAACCACCAAATATGGTCACTGACTGGCAGATTTTCCACTACTTTTATAGGATTATGTGGTGTTTTGAACTGAATTGTCCTGAAATATCATAACAACTATTTCTAACTCTTCATTCTAGTTGCTAGTTACTAACCATGTCTTTCTTTCTGCTCTCTTTGTGCTGTCCATGAGCAGATTGGAGGGTAAATCCTGTTATTTGATAAATAGTCGTGCATGCACCAATATGAAACTTTTCTATATATTTCTTCATCTTCATTAACAATGTCATAAACTGATGAAGATAGTTTCAGTTGCTGTGGCTTGTCAGACTACATTTAATGATTTTGATTTCAAACAAATCCAGTATGATGTAATAAAGTGAAGTGTGTCTTTCCTAGATAAACCCGGTGGAGGACGGTACGAGGAGCACCCTGTCTGACTCTATGGGCATCTTTAACGCCATCAGCGGCACACCCAGCAGCGCCAACTCCCAGGGGTCAACCACCGTCCTCTGAGAAGGTCGCGTCACACCTGACCTCCATCATCAATCAGATTACCTATGAATGAAATTGGGGGCAAATTTACAGACAAATTCTTCTCTTGTTTCCTATGGAGACTTTATGTTACACTTTGACAGATCTTCTTTTGTTGCATTTTGTTTTGTATGTGGGGAAAACATAAACGGCACGACGTCTGAACAAGCATGCAACAACTGAACACGTGATGTTTTCCTCTCTTTGGAGTGATTCTTTCCACTTCAGTATTTCTTAGGCTCTCGGTTGTGTACAGACAGCTTTACAATGCAGAGAGAGAGAAAAAAAATCTACTGTTGTAACTGTACATCTATTACTGGTCAAATGTTACTCAGTATTTTTGGATAGCTTTTTAAAAAAAAAAAAAAAAGAAAGAAAAAAATCCCCAGTAAGATCCAATTATAGCAGACGAATTTTGTATTTGATTTAAAAAAAAAAAAGAGAAATCAATTTTCTATTTTAGTCCAGTGGAGCTGTACATAACCTAACCTGTCTAAAGCCAAGTGAATCACAATATTTTGACCTATTTTATTGAAAAGTTTGTGCAATAATTCATTGTTACCAAGGCTACCTACGGGGACAAAAGGACAGCCTTGCCAAAGATGACAGACTAAAGCCTAAACCAGGACGAGGGTGTGCGGGTTTATATTCAGCCGTTTCTTTGTATGTAATCTAGATTTGTTTTATTTTCTGTGAGCTTAAATTAAATGGAAAACATTTTTACTCAGTGCCTGTAAATATGTTTAAGACTTACAAATAAATAAAACCTGATATAAGACTTTTTTTTTCCTCCAAGCTCTCTCTTTTAAATATTAAACCAACAATACCAAGTCGAGCATTCAGAGATTACGGATCTGAAAGTTGGAAACTTAACTAGACATTTTGAACTGTTTTATTCTCACAGGGTTCAATGTGGATACCTTGATTTGGTACTTCACTGCCCCGACATTAGTGTCCGCCCTCATGAATACTCTCCTTGGAAAGTGGTCAAAGATTCTCAATGGAACCTGCTGCAAATAGTGGACAAACTCCATATGCATATATCACAGTCTGTGCTTATAATGTGAAAAATGAAATGCTTGTTGATATATATTTTTTTGTTGGATATTATTCTAACATTTACAATTCTGGATATATTTGAGAACAGAAGTAGAAGGAACTCTGCAGACAGTCCATATATCTTTGGTGTCTTTAACATTTCCTGCTGTTATGACTAGATAGAAATAATCAGCGTTTTTATTATATCTAATAGCACAAAGATTGCTGCCGTTATCATCTCTCCTGACGGAGACAAATAACCTGCAAAGCAGAATCTGTTTATTGCTCCCGAGCTTTTTTTTTTCTTTCTTTTTTTGCAGTTGTAAAATAATCCTCCAACATATACACATGGCTTTGATAAAGATGCTGGGAAACTGTGGAGAGGGGAACTGGAAGAGATATCCATAGTCCACCATCGGTGGGCGGTCCAGGAGGATGAGTGGAGGTTAGATAAGGCGCAGGTCAGGCTGGGATTCAGTGTTGGCGCCTCGGATCTGGACCACTCATCTCTCTTTGTGTCCACTGTTTAACTGAAAGATCTGATCTAGGAACTGAAACGGGACACAGCTGCAGCCATGGGAGGTGAGATCAACTCTTTTTATTGTTTTCTTTTTCCATTTTTATTCCTTCTACAGTAAATGCATTCATCATATGCAATTTACATTTCTAAGTAAAATCAATTCAACTCTTTTTCTTTTTTAATTATTGTGCTTGATTTCTGTCTAAATTAAAGATTCCCAGAGTCACTCGTGTCGTTCTTTTTCTGCAGATAAAGAAAAGAAGATGGGCAAAAGAAAGAGTGTAAGCCACAGCGGTGTCCACTGTTGTTCTCTCACGTTGACGGTTTGCCGCCTCAGTCTCACTTTACCTGTTTTGTTTCAAACAGGTCACTATATTCGGCTACCCGCTCAGCATCTTCTTCATTGTGGTCAATGAGTTCTGCGAGCGCTTCTCCTACTATGGCATGCGAGGTGAGTTCAGTAGGAGGAAGACACACCGTGTTTACTGAAGCATAGCTCCTTCCACTTTTAAACATCTCTGTTTGCTGTGTGCATCTTCTTTCCAACTGTGGGTACACTGCAAATAAGGGTTGTTTTTTGTTCTTGGTTAATTGATCGATTTAATGGCTTGATTAGTTTATTGTGAGCTTGTTAGGAAAAAAAAAATCTGAACCCCCAGCCCCCTCCATCATACAAATGAATAAAAAGCAGATTTCAGTGTTTGCAATATAGCAACTAATTGTTATGATCAAAATATAATGTAACGAAGTGTCCAGTCAAATCCTACCAGAATGTCAATTTGCCAATACTGCATTTAATTGTACTTGTGGATCCATCATAAGCCATTATACATTAGCTGGTAGCATTGATAGTTATACACCATTTTGTGTTATATTTGAATGTAGCCATGCAAATATAAAATATATGCTAAGTCTAAATAAAGCTGGAATAATCAATAAAGGAAGACTGTTCCTAACCTAAACTCATCTATATCACCTTTTTAGCTGTACTGGTTTTGTACTTCAAGTACTTCCTGAAGTGGGATGATGACTTCTCCACCACCATCTACCACACCTTTGTGGCTCTCTGCTACCTGACCCCCATCCTGGGGGCCATCATTGCTGACTCGTGGCTCGGAAAGTTTAAGTGAGTCACCTGACAGTTCCCGTTTCCTCCTGCTTGCTAATCAAATTTTACTTGATTTAGCTTATTTAAATCCACTCTTACTTTGGTTTAGCTCAATTCATTTCCATTCATTCCAGCTCGGCTAAATGAAATGACTTTAACTCACTTTATCGACATAACACAGGCTTATATCAAATGTTACGTCAACACAAGCAGATACAATTCATATCTAGTGATAATGTAATTTATTAATCCAATCATAAAGAGAGATTAAACAGTTTCAGGATGCCTCATATAGTTAGCTATTAATCTGTATCTAGTTGACATAAAACTGGCTCACTGCCTTGTATCTCCCCCCCCCTCCCTCTTTCTGCACAGGACCATTGTTTACCTGTCCATTGTTTACGCGGTGGGGCAGGTCATCATGGCCGTCAGTGCAATCCATGACATCACAGATGGAAACAAGGACGGCACCCCTGACAACATGACCTTGCACGTGTAAGCTGAAGAACGAAACGCAGTAAAATGACCCAGAAGTTGTTGTGTGTTTAAAGTGTTTTTCCCTCCCCCCCTCCCAGAGCTCTGTCCATGGTGGGCTTACTCCTCATTGCTTTGGGAACCGGAGGCATCAAACCCTGTGTGGCTGCCTTTGGAGGGGACCAATTTAACGAAGATCAGGTTAGATGTTACAAAACAAAAAGAGTTATTGTGAGAAAAAAACAAACAAACTGTCTTTTAATACAGATAAAAAAAACCCTGCTCATTTTAATACAATTTAAAATGGACGGAATTTTAAACTGCATTATTTTAATAGGGTATTTTAAACTGTATTAAATTACAGTTTAAATACAGTATCTCTACTGTAAATTCTGTGTTAAATTTACTGATATTTATGTTCAGAATCTTACATGCAAAACACTATGTACCACATCTGAAGAACCACAATCCCAATCGTGAAACATGGTAGTGGTGCCGTCATGCTGTGGGGATGCAATTCTTCCACGGATATGGATAACTTTTGGATTTTTGTTATTTGGGAAGACTTAGCAAAAAACAACAACAAAAAAAAATAAAGAAATCCTTCCATTTGAAAAAAGGTGCTGTGATCAAATCAATCAATTCATATGCACATTATGCAATACAGTTAAAGGGAAACAACACCAGAACTGACCCTTCCCCTTTTGTACAGATGCCTTCGTCAATTATCAGCCACACCTGGTCAGCACTTTCTCTATCTCTGCTTTATCCCCCGTTAGTTGTTTATTAACATACGCAGCTTATTTACGGGCTTTATTACAAGTTCAAGGTAAGGGACCAAGATTGCTCAATGACATAGAGGCAAAGTGGAGACACAACATCAGGCAAATTTATCATCATAGAAGCCATAATCCTTCCAGTCGTTATGTTAGGTTCTCTTAGGATTAGGCTAAATTGTCTTTAACAAAAATCAATTCCATACTTAAACATTTTTGGATTCTTGAACGCATTTTCAAACTACACTAAATAGCTTTAATACTGTCCAAAATTCCATTCTATAGTGTAAAATTGAACTGAGACTGATATTTTTGAGCATGTATAACAGTAATGATTGAATATATCTACAGAAAATTAAAATTTTAAATTAGAACTGCTTTAAAGTAAAAAAATAAAATAAAACATAACTACTTTGTAAAGAGAAATCAATATTAGCACATTTTAGATATTAGTGGTTCTTTGTATGGTTCTGACCATAAAATCTCTTCTCAAACGTCCAACAGGACAAGCAGAGAAGCACCTTCTTCTCCATCTTCTACCTGTCCATCAATGCCGGCAGCCTGCTGTCCACTGTCATCACCCCCATCCTCAGAGGCAGGCCTCGATCTCAGAAACATAACACACTCCTTAAAATACACCAATTAACCACAACCAGAGGCTGACTGTATGTGTGTGTTCTGTGATTTCCAGCTCAGAAATGTGGGATTCACACTCAGCAGCAGTGCTACCCTCTGGCCTTCGGGGTCCCTGCTGCTCTCATGGTGGTCGCTTTGGGTAAGATCTTCACTTGAGCTTCAGTCATGACAATCAAGCAGTGAATTCAGGAAAAAAACAAGACTATTATAATTCACGTTTTGTTCGTTTCCAGTCATCTTCATTGTCGGAAGTGGTATGTACAACAAAACGGCACCGACGGGAAACATCATGGTGAAAGTCTTCAAATGCATCTCTGTGAGTTCCTCCTCAACTAAGCTTCATTTTAGCATTACATTTGCTTCTGGTTACATTTGAAAGGTCTCTCGTGTGTTTGCAGTTTGCTATCAAGAACCGGTATCGCAATAGATCTTCCAAGATCCCAAAGAGAGAACACTGGATGGACTGGGCCGAGGAGAAATATGACGTAGGAGGAAGCCTGTGCAAAAATTAATAAAAAAAAAATGAGCAGCCGAACAGAGAGAAATTAATTTTTGTGATCTTCTCTGCTTTGCTCTAGAAACTCCTTATTGCCCAGGTGAAGATGGTGTTGAAGGTTCTGTTCCTTTACATCCCCTTACCCATGTTCTGGGCTCTCTTTGACCAACAGGTATGTGACTAAAATCCTAGATTTTTTAAACATAGTAACTGAAACTGTATCTTTGTAAACCTCGATATGCCTTGACACGTTCCAGTTGGTAATTAACCACAATCTAAACAAGAACTGTTTGTCCTGCAGGGTTCAAGATGGACACTCCAGGCCACCACGATGGACGGTAACTTTGTAAGTTTTCTTCTTCCTGCTCTTCAACTCCTAATCTCCCACCCCATGGAAGTGAAGATTGCTAAATGGAGATCATTTTCTCTTCAACAGGGTTCGATGGTAATCCAGCCTGACCAAATGCAGGTAAGACTCTACCGGTGATAACATCGCCCCACTGCTGACATGAACTGTTTGAATCAAACTGTAGCCGTTTTATGACCCTCCCTTCTTCCATCCCCACCAGACTGTCAACCCCATCCTGATTCTGATCATGGTCCCTGTTGTGGACTTCATAATCTACCCTCTCATTTCTAAATGCAAGCTAAACTTCACGTGAGGAGTCATTTTTTTAATAATCTTTTCCACTTCTTAGCTCTTGTGAGCCGTGGTTTCAGTGGCTGAATGAATGTGTTTGATTCTGTTTTCCAGTCCTTTGAGGCGGATGACTGTGGGGATGTTCCTCGCTGCACTTGCGTTTGTGGCTGCTGCCTTGGTTCAGCTCCAGATTGATGTAAGTGAAAATGAATTACAAAATATTTAACAAAGACGAAGCTCAGCTCATGAAGGATGGTTTCTCCCTTTTCCAGGCATCCCTCCCTGATTTCCCATCGAGCACTGAGCAGCAAGCTAAGTTCATCAACATGGTTGACCGACCCATAGATATCACTGCTGGAAACTATACTTTCCAACTGGAGGCTTTTCAGGTAGGACTATACAAAGTGGAAAAAAATTAACATTTTGGCTACCACAGTTAGATAAACTCCTTAGCTTTGATAAGATAAGATAAAACCCTCTGTTTTCTCCCACAGAGCAACAAGGATTACTATACCTATGATCGTCCATTTGAGCTGAAAATAGATACTGGTTCCCCTGTTTTAATCAGTTTACCAGATGGCACACGTAACACTCTTGTCATTCTTGAAGAAGCAGGACAAATAAGGAATATAAAGGTCAGCGTAAAAGTCAGATCAAAATCACATGTATCCTTATTTCAAACATTTCCCAGAAACAGCCACATGGATTTTGTTCTCAAATGTTTTCTGGTTACAGTTTGGCGATGTTGTTGCAAAGCCAGAGGAGGGAGCCAACGCCATCAGGTCGGTTTCAATTTGTTATCGTATGACAATAAAAGTTGGTCATGCATGACCTGTTGCTCCTTTTTGTTGAGCAACAGAAAGAAACAGTTAAGCTAGCCTGGTGACTGTATCTGCAGCGGTAACTGGGAAAGAGGTAGGGTACATCCTGGACATGTTGCTAGCACAGGGGTGGGCAACTCCAGACCTTGAGGGCTGGTCTCCTGCAACTTTTAGGTTCATCTCAACTTCAACACGCGTGGGTCAAATAATGAGGTCGCTAGCAGGACTCTGGAGAACTTGACTGCACTTAGGAGGTGATTCAGCTGTTGGATTCAAGTGTGTTGGACCAGGGAGACATCCAAGAGTTGCAGGACATCAGCCCTCGAGGACCAGGATTGCCCACCCATTGCAAATATTTAAGTCTAACTTTGAAATTTAATGTAATCTTTTATCAGATTTAGTCAATCAGCCTCGGTTCATCTATAGCCCATGTTAAGAAAATGAATTTAAAATATGCTAGTTTTAAAACTTAACATGTCTTGATTGAAATAGCCTAATTATAGTTTTGAAATTAGTAACTTATTCTGACCTATTTACCTTTATGTTACCTGTAGTTACAGCAGATTGTTTGCTAGATCTTTTGAACTGCCCTTTAACTGTGTGGGAAAACAATCAGGAGAAGTTCCAGCTTTTCACACTGATTCATGAAAAGCCATAAAACAGCAGGAGTTCAGGAGAGTCTCTGCTTCCACTTTGTTTAAACAATGGAGACAAATGGTCTTAGATCATGACTTGCTAGGAATTTTAAAAGAGTCAGAGATAGCTTCTGGCTGGATGAGCAAAGGTACACCTTATTGAATAAATTAAGACAAGAATATGCCTTTACTATAAAACTTTCTACACAGGAGTAACAAATCAGATTTGCTCTTGCAATTCTCCAAAGACGTCTTTGCACATTTTTGCTTTTCTTCCTTCCTTCCTTTCTTTCTTCCTTCCTTCCTTCCTTCCTTTCTCTTTCTTTCTTTCTTTCTTTCTTCTTTTCCATTTGTCTCAGGTAAATGAATGTATGTCTCTGTTGTTCTGCAGTTTCTGTTGTAATTTTATGCGTTGTCTTCTATTGGATTAAACTCTGTAATTCTGTGACGTCTGCACTCATTGTTGTTTTCTGTGTGGCTACACGCGGTCCGCC
The DNA here is from genome assembly GCF_000485575.1 of Poecilia formosa. Classification (NCBI taxonomy): domain Eukaryota; kingdom Metazoa; phylum Chordata; class Actinopteri; order Cyprinodontiformes; family Poeciliidae; genus Poecilia; species Poecilia formosa. The sequence goes on from NW_006800114.1 coordinate 406,539, forward strand.
GGGAGAACCTGGAATCGAAGAAGATTGAGCCAGAGAGTTTTCTTAAGAAATATTATAACCTAAAATCTTCTTCAACACCCACAAGAGAAAATTCATCATGAAATCAAAATCTTTTGAAGAGTGAATGTGGGACTCCTAAACTGCTGTATTAATTGTGCTGTTTTTTGTACCTTTCAGATTTTTTAATGGTTTTGGCATGGTTTTGAACATAACAGTGGGAGAGGAAGGTTTTGGGAACATCATTAGCAAGAACATGTCCACATACGTCGATGTACCACAAGGAACGTAAGTTTGATTAATTTGACCGCTACGTATAATCCCTCTAAAGAAAGTTATTTCCTCTAACTGGTGATTTTGTTGTGACAGGGCTGAGTTCTTGATCAAAAATGCTGCTGGAAATCAATGTGTCTTCAGTCGAGAATTTGGCTTTGGCAGTTCTTACACTTTCATCATCCCACCAACCTTCACACTTGAAGAAAATGTAACTTTTAAATCCAACCTGTGCAAGATAAATAGCTGTGACTTATTGTTTTTGACTGAACTAATTTCTATTTGCTTTGCAGTGTGGACAGCACATCAAGGAGGTGGAGGATATCAAGGCCAACTCCATCCACATGGCCTGGCAGATTCCTCAGTACTTTCTTATGACATCAGGAGAGGTGGTGTTCTCCGTCACAGGATTGGAGTTCTCATATTCGCAGGTAACAAATGCTCATTTTTAGGAAAATGATGGGGAAACAAACAGGGAATGTCCAAGAATAATGCCTTAATACACACATTTCTGCTGTTCAGGCTCCCTCCAACATGAAGTCAGTGCTGCAGGCTGGTTGGCTGTTAACGGTTGCAGTAGGAAACATCATTGTGTTGATTGTTGCAGAGGCTGCCACACTTCCAGATCAGGTGAGCAGAAGGTTCCCTGTTCTTCTTACTGACTTTAATCTGATAGAAGGCTGTAAATGAAATTAGTTATGCTTGCTTTTCAGCTGACAGTTTCCAAAGAAACGTAGCGTTAACAATAAAATTCTTTTCACTTAGTTTTTTTTATGTTAAAAACATGTAAGTTTTGTTGTAGGACATAAAATCCCAGGTCTTGCCAGGTTTAGTAGGTTGTTCTATGATCTACTGGACCTGTTTTCACATAAACTAAAACAGGACACTGTTGTTTCACAGCAGGCCTTAAAAAGACTTAAATTGAAGTATCTTTAATTAAGGTCTTAACATGTCTTCATTTTATCTTTTAAAAAAATGCAAGTTTACCTTAAATACGTTACTCACTGGTCTTAAATTTGGTTGTGGCAGAACTGTTTAATTTCATATATTCTATGTAGTTTTTTTTTTTCTTACTTGACTTTTCTGTCAGGCTTGACAAGGTTGAAATTTGACTCGAGGCAGGTGAGGCTAGCAATAATTAGGTGCTAATGATAGGCCTCAATAGGCAACTAGCTGACTTTCTTACGTCCATCATGGGTAAGTGCTAATTTATTGCCAATTAATCGTCATTTGTGCATTTCTGCCACAAATTTTATTCATAATAGTCTTTAAGAAGTCTTTAAAAGTCTTACATTTGAGTTGATGAAACCTGCAGAAACCCTGTACAGCAGCATTTACATACATTGGCAACTATGGAAAAACTTAATTTAGTTTTTAATGCATAGTCTCATGCAAAAAAAAATTAAACACTTAATATTAATTTAAGTGATTTTGTTTCAATAAGAATACATTTATAAACATACCATTTTTTTTCTTTAAAAACAAACAAAAAACTCCTCTTGTACTACACTTATTGGCCTTGACTAAACTTAATGAAGAACTCCTGAAAACTCCAACGAAACTCCTCTGACGACAATCTAAACATCTCTTTATAGTAGGAGGTTCAGACTTGTCATCCAAAGTCAGTTTCTCAACTAATCAGTGGAAAACAAATCCATACACATTCATATATTTTCTGGAATGTCAATAAACTCTTGTGTCTTTCTTTACCAGTGGGCTGAATACGTTCTGTTCGCCGCCTTGCTGGTGTTGGTGTGCATAATCTTTGCCATCATGGCCTACTTCTACACATACATCGATCCGGCAAAGATAGAGGGCAAATTTGCGAACTTGGAGCCTGAAGATGAGAAGAAGAAGAAGAACTTAGAAGTGACCAAGAAGGACATGGTTGAGAACCATAACGAGAAAAGGAGAAAGAGCTCTAATTCCAGCTCTGATGAGGAAGAAACTTCACAGACCAACTTCTAAATCAAGACCTCTTCCGGCTTCTGGCTTTACGTATACGAAACCTTCTGGGTTCTGTTGGTCATGTCTAAGAGTGTCTGTGATGTTTATCACAGAGACATAAAGATAGAGTGAAGGTATGACCAGGATGGCATGAAGGATCTGAAGCTGGTTGAAAACAGTGGATGGACAGTTCTAGTGTAGGATTCTACTAGGACCAGTTCTCAGATCCCAGCTTAAAATCTAAAGAGAATATGCTATTTTGAAGATGTTTGTTTTGACTGTAATTTCTGACCAGTCTTTTGTGGAATTACCCCAAAAACATTCCAATATTTATTTCCTAACAGTGTTTTATGTATTGTAGAAAACTATTATGACTCTTCCATATATGTCATGATGGTGATGAACACCCAAAGCTTCCTACTTGGCTAGAAATCCTCCATTGTGCCCTGGTTGGTCAACAGAGTCTGTGAGAAAGATGTTAGAAAGACACTCTCTGTAATAAAAGAAAAGAAAATCTAATGTGCATTAAAATGAGTATTTAGTAAAAATCTCTTGACTGCTGTGGAAATTATTCAACATTTTATCTAGAGAAACCCAGTTTTTAGGCTGTCAAACAGTTGTAAGGGTGGACTGAATTAGCCAACTAGCTAGAACAGATTGAGTTAAATTAGACATGGAGATGAGTTTCAATTAGATCTGGATGTGTCTAATTGGAGAGGCCAATCCAGACATATTAAAATGTTTACACTTTGGAAACTAAGATGAACGACATCTTGTGCATTGTTGTTTTAAAATGGTTGATTTAATGGTGGCACCAGATTTTTTTGTTTTGTTTTTCCAACAAATTTTAGGTGGGAGTTTGCCATTTTGTTGTGGGTGCTGCTCCGTGAAGTGATCGATGTTCAATGAATTTCTGTTGAACACATTGTGCTAACAGCAACAGGGAGCCTAAAACATGGACAAACTCTGGCTCATCAATGACGCCATACACCAACAAAACTCAACAATAAGTAACAGAGGGTTCATGAAGGGTTAAAGATACAGATATCAACTTACAGAAGTCTAAAAATTCAATGCTGGATGAAATATGGCAACTCATGATTGTGGTTTATAGTAGCCTCGTCCTCTTATGTCCTTTGAAACATTTGGCAAATCTGGTGGAGCTCTAAATATAAATAACTTGCATGTATACATTTAACTATGCATCCACGGGAAATTTGTGTGTTTAGTGAGGGTCAGTGAGTTCTTAGGAAGGTCTGACTTGATTGGATGAGAGCTGTTCAATAAGATCATAGTTCGGAGTTTCTAATCAAGCTCAGGTGTCTAATAAATCCATGGTGGTGTACTTTTTGAACGCCAGGTGGCCCCTATAAAATGTCTGCTGGCTTTTATTAAACGTGTAGTGACGCCAAATAAACGCCAGGTGGAGCTTTTGGAGGCGCTTACTGTACTTCAGGTAACGCTGGAAAGCAATCCAATTTGACCGTCCAAACACCTGTTAACTACATAAGTGTTTACCTGGCAGAGCTAAGAAATTAATTCTGGATCAATATCTCGTTAAAACAATAAACTTTTTCGTTATGATGACACAGATTTTATATCTAGAGGTAAAATCTGACAGATTACTACGGAGCCCCTAGGGGATATGGGGAACTGCAGCAATGTTTCTATCTCAACACGCCTGAGGTTTCCTGGAATGTGATTGGTTGTGAGGAGACTTGGCTTCTAATCAAACTGAGCTCACGCGGGGTGAGGTGTAGGCTAACCATTTATCTGCTCTAAGCCGTGAAAATTTGAAGAAACCACGTCTTCATGAATTGAAACCGTTTCTTTGGATTTTATTATCAAGAAAGTCACGAAGAGGACGAAATATGACGGTAATAGCAAAACACAAGCATGGCGGACACTTGGAAATACGCGGTATGTGACGTTTGCTCTCAGTGATTAGCTAGAGCTGTAGGTGTGACCTTACAGGTGAAAAAAAGAAAACGAGGAGCATAGGCATCAAAAATTCATATTTTACATGGGATACAATATTATATGCAGTATAAATATTTCATAATTTTTAGAGAGATTTAGAGTGCCATATTTAAATGCCCATTTCATGACCAGGCTTGGAGACAAGATAAAATATATTTGTCTGGTTAACAGTAACTTAATTCCTACACACATTTTCTGTTCAAAGTTTTAAATGCAAAATAACTTCACAAATTGTCACATAAATGTTCCTCAAAGAAGTCATGTCAAAAACTTAAATATGACAGTTTTTTTTCCTTTTTTAGTTTGATGTCATACAGTTGAATGCATAAGTTTGAATACACCAAACGAATAGATATTATTCCGTTAGCTAAGTTGGTGTCAAACTACATGCACACTTTGTTTCTGCTTAGAGTGCAAATAAAAATTCAGGTGTAATATCTCTGTAAATATTATTTGGGGAAACCTACAGAATAAAATGGGCGTTCACAAGTGCTGTAGCAAGCATTTCAAGTGCAATGGATGTGAGCATGAGTTTGTGGCCTTTAACCAATTTATACTGTAATTACTTTGAATAGGACTATCTCTAAAAATCAGTTATGTAAAAATTTCAGTTGCTCCACAAATAGCATTTGTATACTTAGCTGAATATTAGGCTACAAAATGTAGGTGTTTATTTTATGTTTTATGTTTCTCCTTGGTGCAGTATTTTGAGTTGCTGGTTGTTATTGCTTCATTTTCATCCAACATCGTCTCCTGCTGGGATGGGAAGTGCTGCTCCAGGCAGGTAAGACAAAACTGCACTTGCTGGACACGAAGGAAAACAAACACTGCATACGCGTCACCCTTAGCAGACCATCCACGCCATAAAATATGGTAGTGGCATCTTTATGCTGCAGTGATGCTTTTAAATAGGAAGACGTTAGAATTGATGGAAATGTAAAGTGAGCCAAATACAGGACGATCTTGAATGAAACGCTGTCTCTGCGTTTCCATTACAGATATGCACAAAACTTTGTCAATATTCCACTAACATAAACACCCCCACAATTTCACAATTGCCACGTTTCCATTGCAGTTTTGTGAAATACACTAATTTCCATACAACTGCAAAATCACCTCATCCTAGCACAAAAACCTTTATTGATAAATGTGGGGGATTTTCTACAAAATTGGCGTGTTTCCATTAAGCAGATTTATTTCTGTAATTCTAATTCGCGTAATTTTATGGTCAATGGAAATGCAGCTACAGGCTAAAGACATGTTAGTTCATCTTCCAAAAGAACAATGACGCCTAAAAAGTACAATAGAACAAAAAAATAGTTCCTGTCAATGTATGTTTATGTTACTAAGTTGGTGGTGGCTGTGGGGATAAATACAAATCCACACTTTTTAGATTGTTTTGTAAAAAAAAAAAGAAAGAAATAAAGAGTGCACATACATCATGCTAATAAAGTCAAAATCTTGTGTGCTGCTTTGTGTTTATGATAAAAGTCTTCCAAAATAAAAGGATGTTTGTGGTGATGAAACAAAATGAGAAAGTGTATGAATATGCTTCTTTATTTGTGCATATGTAAAAGAATTCACTCTTTTATACATGCACAGCAAAGAGACCAAACAAAGTTCTCAGTTAGCATTAGATCTTTATTTCTCATGTCACTTTAAAAGCTTACATTTAACTTGGGAATTTTCAAATGACACAAGCAAAGATTATATACAGTACTATAAATCATCAGCTATAATAAAGGAAATCAAATGTACACATTTTGTTGTTATTTCTGTAGCATATGTTTTTTTTTCTGAAAGGTATAGATTTTTTTTTTTTGCCAGAGGCAGATGCCCATATCCATAAAGCATTCCATATTTCCATACTTAACTCTTTGCTGTTATAAAAATATTGGATATTTCTTAATTTTTCTCAATCCCTGTTTTGACAAGTGCATCTTGATGCGACTCCTCAACATTATTGCTGCAATAGCACAGTAGTAAATTCTGGAACTCTTAAGTAAACATATATATAGTAAAACATGGCTATTAGCAACTGGTTTTGTTTGTTGTTTTTTTATTTTTATTTTTTACTTCCTCTTACAGGAGTCTTTAAATACTCAACACTTTCAAAGTGCACAAAACGGATCTGAAAATTAGAAAAACAAAAAACAAAAAAACAAAAACAAAACAAAAAAAAAAACAAAGGTGCAAATCATACTACTAGTGAAAGCGTCAGAGAGGACATGGCACTTCTATAGCAAGAGGTGAAGATGGACTAGGATGACGTTAAACTGTGCAACTAGGCTTGATTTTGGCCAGAATAAATGATGCGCTTGAGCTCTTGTGGTGAGACACGGGCTGGTACTGGAAGTTCTGGTTTCGAAACCACTAAAATTTTGCGTCAGATTGGTTCTAGGTTGTAAAAAGTCCTTTTAATGAAAGTTAAGAGAGAGCGTCTGGTGTTGTCTATGGAGCACAGAGTTCCTGCACTGCTGGTCAACTAGCTTATTTATATAATTTTGTTTTCAACTAGAAAACCCTCTAGGAATAACTTTCTTTTCCGTTTGTTTGGATTTTTTTTTGTTCAAATACTAAAGGCAACCATAACCATTCAATGCCGGCCCTTGCCTACTTTTCTTTGCCAGTTTTTCCTCATTTCCACTTTACTTTCTCAATACTGCTAAACTGAAGAAAAAGAAAATACTTCAACTGATATCAGTTTAATGTGGTTCCTCCCTTGTAACAGTCCACTACCTTTTATTCTAGTCCTAAAGTCTTTCAGTTCCCTAAACATGAATACAGGTAGAGGTTTTTTTCCTTCTGCTTCTTCTACACAAAGTTAACTTAATGATTCTGTAGGATGTTGAAATGAAACACTGAAACTCGGTCGCTTGAAAAAAAGAACAAAAAACAAAAAAAAAAAGACAATTGTCACATATGTGTAAAACGAAACCAACTAAATCTGCGACGAATGTTAGGACGCTGAAAAAGGCAAGGCATTTTCTGTTGGAGTAACCTTTGAAATGTTTTAAATACCTACGTTGTCTTTAATCAGTATCTACAAAATGCGCATCGACCATTTTGTACACAGTGATTTATTTTCCGCAATGATAACTTGTAATCATGTACAGCATGGCGCCCCCTCCTGCCTCGGAGGACAAAGTCCACTTAAAGCACTTTACCTGAGGTTTCTTTAAGAATGCTGCAATTTGCCTAAACAGGGAGTTTCACAAACGAAACCAAACACACACACACATGCACACGCACACACACATGCGCACGCACACACACATGCGCACGCACACACACACACACACAGCTTTTAAACTTGGATAACATCCCTGCAGGTTCATCGAGCATGCTCTCATAGGTTCTGGGGATATGACGCCTGCATTTAGAGAACGGGGAGGGTCTGAAGGGAGACTTTCAGCTCCTCATCCAGCAAAATCCATGCAGAGACTCTGTGTGAGGCATGAGGAGTGTCACATGTGCAAAAGCCCAAGGACAGACTTGGCTATTGCTGTTTTTTTTTTGTTTTTCTTTTGCAGCTGGTCGCTCTCACTTTTGAGTCTTTTTTTTCTTTTTCCCCCTGCTGCACCATCGTAGCTTCCAAACATCTTCTTTCAGTAATGGATAAAAGAAGCTCTGCAAAGTGTTTCTGTTCTCCACTTTGGAGTTCAGTCTTTTTTGTTTTTTTTCTTTTTTCTTTTTAAATAACAGGCTAAGTTAGCGCCCCTCACATGGAGGTCAAATGCAGCCAGCTGGTATTGAATGACTTGACCCTCAACGTTTAACCCTCTGACCTGGCTAGGGTGTTGATGGGATGTGGGGACCTGGGAGAGCAGGTTTGGGGTAGAGAGCCGACCTCTAGGGGGAGGAGGAAGATCTTCTGCTTGTGGAGAAGCTGTAAAAAGTAAAACAAAAGGTCAACAACGGAGCAGTTCAGCCGCATTCTATATGAACATGAGTAGAGCGGTTACCTCTGGAGCCTCTGCACCATGTGAGCCACCAGGGAATCGGAGATGCCAGGGTAGGCCTCTTCGGCCAGCAGGATGGCCGCTCTCAGCTCGTCCAGGACCAGGGGGTTCCCGTTCACCTGCTCCTGCCGCGCCTTTAGCTGAGGTGGGAGTCAAAGAGGAAGCATGACCCAACCAGTTCAAACGCTTTGTAGAAGTATCCATACCCGTTAAACTCACATTGTGTGACTTTATAACGAGGAAGGAACCGTATGTTTTCCTCCTAGATATTAAAGTCTCCTAAAGTGCCCCAAAGAATTACCACTGGTCGTTTTTCCATCTCTAGAGAAGTGTCTCATGTAGAGACAGATTTAATATCGTGAACATGCTCGAGGGCCAGCAGTCCTTCCTGCCCCTTGAATCATAAAAGTCACATTAAAATGTAATATTCCACAACCGGACATTGTTCTACACTTTGCTTCATCCAGAGGGTCTGGACTCTGCTTCCTGGAGGCGTGGACTCTGCTGAGGCTTTAAATGTAACCCAATCACTAATGTTTGTTTGTGACGTATGTAATGTCCCAGTGTGACACTGTGAAGCTTACCAGAAATTGCCTGTAAACAACCATCCGCTGTGAAGAAAAAAGTATTGAGTCGAACAAAATGGCTGCAAATGTTATTAACTTAACCATAACCAGTAAAAGCCAATAAATGCCTTTGTTTGTGTAGAATGAAAAGTCTAAGTACACCCATTTAAATAAAAATGAACCTAATTTCATAGTCTCATTTTGCAAAAAAAACAAAACAACAAAAAATATTACATTTCATTAAATTACATAATAGACTTTTTCAGTGAGCATTGAGGGTTGGATCCTCACCTCGGCTAATGCAGGAGAAATGACCGTGGTCAGGCTCTGTGAATAAGGCCTCCTTGGAATGTCTTTTGTCTGAGGAAAGAAATAAAGAAATTAAAAACCAGTGATGCTTCATATTGTGAGCATTATAAAAATAACTTTTTACAAAAGCATTAGCTGACCTGGTCCGTCCCCCCCGACTGTCCCTCTCCATTCTGTAGTTTCTTGGGGTCCTTTTCTCGGATGGTGAAGATCCAATCATCACTGCCAAAGTCATTCCCACCTGACGCCTGGCCATCCTGTTCTCTGATTGGACCGACATTTCAAAAGAATTATCAGTACAAGCAAAGAGTCTGATCAGCTCTCAAACTAAAGATGAAGGATGAACTATATTTCCTGCTGAAACGGCAGCACACTTACGAGTCCGACTCATCTGAACTGGACTCTGTAGTTCTGGACTGCTCAGCCTTCCACCTCTTGTACTTGTCCACCAGCTCTGTCAAGTATGACGTCTTCTTCGCATGGCGGACGATCAATTTATGCTTCAGCAGTTCTTTGGCAGTCGGCCTCTGCAGAAAGAGCAAAAAAGAAAGTGAGGCAATGCAGTCTGGAGAAATGAGCCAAAACATACAGAAATAATGCAGAATTATGCTAGACTACATACAAAACTGGGCTCTTTGTTGAGGCAGGCCTCGACAAACTCCTTGAGAGGTTTGCAGTAGTTGCCCTCGAGTGTGGGCGGGTTGTTCTTTGGAATGAGGAATAACACCTTCATGGGATGGAGGTCTGAGTGAGGCGGCTCGCCTTTCGCCAGCTCGATAGCTGTGATTCCAAGTGACCAGATGTCGGCCTGGAACGCGCAGGAGAAATAGGAATAACAGCAGTGCTTTGAAATGATACAGTGTCTTGCACAAGAATGCAAACCCCTTGATGCCTTCTGTTTTCAATGGATTTATTTAGTATTGTCACAAACCAACAAGGGCTAAAACGATTAATCAAATTTATCGCGATTAATTGATAACTTGCTGAAACAACATACTCAGAGCAATAATTAAGTCAAAACTGTACAAAGATTTAAAAAAAAAACACCTTTGCAAATATGCTACCCTGAACTAAAACTTTAGTTGTAAGTTGAAAAATCTGCAGAAAGTACCAATTTTTTTAACCTTTTAATCAATAGAATTGATTACTAAAATAATTGTTAGCTGCAGCCCTAAAACCAACTCAAAGTAGTGAGTAACTCTTTCCAGGTGCCAAAGGCTTGCTCTGTTTGAACTCACCTTAGAGTCATACGCGGACTGTTTGATCACCTCCGGGGCCATCCAGAAGGGCGTCCCGACAAAGGTGTTCCGTTTGATCTGAGTGTCTGTGAGCTGGCCCGCTACTCCGAAGTCGGCCAGCTTCACCTCTCCTTGCTCGGACAGCAGCACATTGGCAGCTGTGGACAAACGGAGAGCGTTAACGGTGAAAAAACTCTTGGTCTTTACAAAGCTGTCCGTCTACATCGATTTGGCATCAAACAGAATTCTCAGGTGAAACGCAGACTGTATAATGAATGAAGGCTTAAGTGGATGTCTATAACATTAATGCGCAATATGATATTCGCGTGTATGCACTCTCTAAAGCCATTTAGTCAGCTACCTTTAATATCTCTGTGGATCTTCTTCTCCGAGTGCAAGTACTCCAGACCCTTTAGGATCTCTCTGAGGATTGTGGCAATCTGAGTCTCATCTAATGCGCCGGGCTCCATCTGTGACAGGAAAACAAACAGAGACACATGGCCATCGGGAACTTTACTCGTTTCACTAAATGGTAGCAATATGTGTAGATAAAATTCTAAGCTAGCTTGGATTTGGTGGGATGTATTAATAGTAGTGGGCATAAAAAGTTATTGCATACTTGCAGATTTCACCGCTTTGGTGTTTTTTTGTCACAACTAAATGTTTCAGGTGATCAAACAATGTGACAAAGATTACCAGAGTAATTTTAAATACAAAATTTAGTTTAAATTATATTTCTATTTAATAGAAAAAAGCTAGCCATATCAACACAAATATGATAAATCTTCAGTTTTTAAATCCTAACTCAACTGTGATTTATTTTTTTTTGTACCATTTCATTAGCCAAACTACGGTTAGATTACCAGACCTGTATAGTTAAAAAACTACTTAAGTAGAAGATGTCAGACAACATGAAGTAGGCCAAACATAAAATCCCAATAAGCAACACCATGTCCTGAACTAAAGAAATTCAAGTTGAGAACAAAGTCATTGACATGTGTAAGTACAACTCAAAGAGAAAATATCTGGATTGTTCAAAGTCCTCTTTGACTTTGACTAATGACCAGCCTAGGCATGCTAGTCACTTTCATTCAGATCAGTAGCTAGCTTTGCAATGGATATAACCTCCTGCGACAAAGACATAACACTAGGGGCAGGATACTCTCAATTCTGGCTAGAAATTGAGAGTTGAGATACAAATGTTTAAGTTTTTTCCCCTCCAAACTACATAGACTACCCAATGTTTGAGCTCTAGGTTTGCTAGGAACTTAAAGCAGCAATACTTTAGACCCCTTTTTATTTATTTATTTTTTTAGGTTACAACATGCAGCCCTATTTGTAACAACTTCCTAATGTCTTTGAAGCACAAACCTCTGCAAATAGCTTTAGACTCTGTCACTAATCTGCCATCTGAGTTTTGTTGAATTTCAGTAAAAAGAAAAGGACAAACAAAGTAGACGTTTTCTGTGTGAACAGAAAAACCACTTACCAAATCTAGGGCAGAGCCCCCACCCAAATACTCCATGATGATCCATAGCTTTGTGTCCTGCATTGATGGAGACAGAAAAAGAACAGAAGCTCTTTACTGCTTGGCTGCATGCAAGGAGAAAACACACAGGCTCCCAAATCCAGACTCTTAACACAAAACTTCCTACAAGCCAGTGAAAACTTGAATAAGTTGTGATGACCCTATTAAGAGTCTGGTAGTCAGGTGGGTGTTTCAAATCATCTGAGGCTAATCCTTTTTTTAATTTGGGATTATTCACAAGGAAGAAGTGGGTTAGGGAAGAAAATCTCATTCCATCAGCTCATTTAAGATGCTGCTATGCCAGCTAAAACAAAAGTGTGCTATATGTCCAGTGCTTTGGAAAACCACTTGTTTAACTTTTTTTACACACTTTGTAATGATTACAATCATAAACATTAATGTACTACATTTGGATTTCATGAGACAGCCCACATACTCTTTCCTTTCACTATTACACACCATTTTGTGTTTAGCTAACGCATAAAATTCAGTTAAACTACATGAAAGTATGTGGCTACGATGTAGCAAAATGTAAACAATTACTGGAGGATATTGTGAATTTGTAATTAGGCGGCTACCTTCAGGTAAGAACCATAATACTTGGTAACAAACGGACTGTCGCATTGGCTCAGCACAGTGATCTCCTGCTGGATGTCTTCAATCTCGTCTTCCGCTTCCTCCAAGTCTATGATCTTAATGGCCACCACCTTCTGCGTGCGATTGTCGATGCCTTTGAATACCTCGCCAAAGGAACCCTTTCCGATGCGCTCCAACTTGGTAAACAGCTCCTCGGGGTCCACTCGGACATTCTGGTCGTTGACGGGAAGAAGCAAGGGGAAGGGAGAGGGAAGGTGGATTTAAATAAAAAAAATCATAATAAACAGAATGAAAGAAAGGTTGGGAGTAAGTCAGAAATGCTGGCAGGGTGGCATTCTTTCACTCATTGCAACACTTGGTTTATGTAAAGAGAGAGACACGGGAGAGGTAAAAAGGGGAAGAGTAATGACTGGATAACGTGCAGGTTCAAAATAAAAGTAATAAAATTAAAACCAACTGCTAAATTTATCATTTTATGTTAAATCCCTAGATAACCTTTAGTATGTTGATGACAGTATAAAGAATCACTAATCAGCTGAAGGCTACAACTTAACCTATAAAACAGCCATCATGGACTTCAAACATGACATTCAATGGAAAAACTGAACCAGGAAATGAATTTTCCACAATGTTCTATAGGCTATTTCTCTGTGGCATTCATATCATAGAGTGAAATGGGGAGAAAACAACTTGCGTACCACAGGAAGTGAACTAAAATGACTTAACTCTCCAGAGGCTGTTATGTGGAAAACACTAGAGTAGGCGCTGACAAAAAACAACTTCCTTTTATGACCTCTTTTGGCCAGAGAAATGCTCATTACATCCACTTTAAGGCAGAAGACTTTTGAAAAGAGACACTCTCATTGTTATGAAAAGACATCAAAAGCTGCTGAAAAGAAAATACACATTTTCCACAAAAAGCATTAAGAAAGGCACTTATGTTCAGCACTGTCAATTTAAAATCAGGGGTTTGCATGCGTCCCTGTTCCAACACACCTGAACCACACAGCTTAATTACCTCCTCAGTAAGTAGTCAAGTTTTCCAGCTAATGACCTCATTGTTTGACTCAGGTGTGTTGAAGCAGAGATGCATTTAAAAGTTGCAGGACACCACAGCCAGATGACTGAATTTGAGAAGACCTGGTTTAGGTGATTGGTCGTGTCTGGTAGGTTGAGTGTTGTCCTGAACTCTATTTAAAGATGATAAATTCAGCAGCTCTGAGGGTTTAATATGTAACCCAATCCTGCTTTAAACTTAAGAACTTTCCCTCTACCTGTCTGATGCCGTTTGCTCACCAATTTCTTAAAAAAAAAAAAAAAAAAACCCTATTAAGTCTTAACTGAACAGTGCATCCCTACTGAGATTAAATGACAGACTCAGTTGTACCCTTTATTCTGGTTTAATTGTCGTCTTTAGACAGTTTGTTCCTCTGAATCGTGTTATAGTAAAAGAGGAATTCAAATGTTTATGTATCCAAAAACTAGCATCCTACATGTTTTAGATGAGCCACTGCTCCAACACAGGTTTTAGAAATGGCTGGATTACTTCCTAAGCATGTCATCAGGTTCTACAGAACCTACAAATAAACAATTTTATCAAGGCGTGCTGGATCAGCGGAACATCAATAATATTCAGGACTGGACTTGACAACCCCTGAAGTCCCCCAGAGATGTTGCACTGTGCAACATTTCTCGGGGTTTCAATTACATGGCGTGGCATTTTTAGAATTTTAAATCCTGAGGTGTCTCGTGAGAATTTCCGAGCCATACTAAGGTCCTTAAACGCTTCATCTCACTAAGCTGTTTAGGTGCACAGCATTATTAACCCTCAACAGGGACTCGGTGTACAGTATGTTCTAATGCCCTCCCCTGCATAAAGTAAAACGAGCCTATTAAAAAACAGTTCTTACCTGCATCCCCGGCAGGTTACCCTGAACGGGAGAATGGGCCATGATGAAGGCGACTGGGTTTGCTCCTCGTCCTGTAACGCGGGGGCTTAGATCGCCCCGGCTGTGATGCTTTCAACGCTATTAATCCTGTAGGATTCCTGGCTATCCAGATCTGAAGAGAACAGTTCTCGCTGCTGTTAAACTGTGACACCACCGTCCTCCCAACACTCACTGAAGTCCCCTTACAGTCACAGAACAGCCCAAAGAGTCCAAAAACAGCTGAACCCACTAACTGACGTCTGCTAACGCAGATGCTAGCTGCGAAGCTGCAAACAAGAAATCCGCAATGTTAGCATGCTAACCTGCTAGCTAAGCGTTAAATCCAATTTGTCGCTTTAGAAAGTTGAGCTGCTGTAACTAACCTTATCTCCGATAACTTATTTAGAAGCAACCGCTATTTATATTGGAACGAGCCCAAGTGTCACTTTGTAATTGTACAACGTCTCAGTAACGATGCTGTCAGAAAGCAAACATGGTTAGCAGGTTAGCTCCCAGAAGACCCGATAAACGGTCCTTGCGCGCGCCGCCGCGGAGCGCACTGTGTCTGCATCCGGCAAGAACAAGAGCCGGAGTCCGGGGTGCACCCAGCCTATATCTCCGCCCCGACCAGTCCTCAGCACCGCTTAAAACCTGGCGTCTTCAACAGGGGGGGCAGCTCACAGATGTTTTTGTTTCCTCCCTCACTTTCGACCCGTAATCTCGGCCATCTTGTCGGTGCCGTGACGCCGAGCTGGGCGGATCCGGATCATCAGCAGCAACATCCTGACATCTCAACAGCCTCGGTGCTGATGCCAGCCGCAGACTGACATTCCCATAGCTTGTAAGGAAACTTCCAGCATCATATTTGCAACTTGTATTTAAGTTGCAAATGTGATGACTCCAAATTAATGACACAACCATTCGTCATGGATGGATTATTATTTTGACCAAAATTTGTAAAGCCCCTCTATTTCTTCATCTGCTTACATCTCTTCATGAGTTTACAAACACTGCTTTGCAAAGATATTCAAATCTCTAGATCTTTTTCACATTTTACCTTGTTAAAGCTACAAACCTCAGTGTATTTCATTATTTTGTGACGCATCAACACAAATTATACATTATTGGACGGAAAGCATATGTACACAAATGGTTTTACAAAAAATATGAAAAGTGTGGCATGCAAACCCCTTTATTCTGATACCTTTAAATAAAACAAGAGACCTTTTATACACAAGCACTGCCTATTGCTACTGTGTATGTCTCAGTGATGTTATTACATTCATAGTTTGTTGCTGTTTTTTTTGTATGGTTTTCTGTTTTGTTTTTGTTTATGCA